>NW_008664867.1:13316-95592 GCF_000695815.1 Acanthisitta chloris | reverse complement strand
CCGCGCGGGTAATCACGCGTCCCCTCTCAGTGCTGATTTGCAAGAGCAGATTAATCAGAGCGCACGGCTTGATGAAATTTGCTGTTATTGTGCCCATTTTTAGCAACATCTTTTATTATCTTCATTATTCATTTACAGGGGACCGGCATCAATTATGCAAATGAGTTCACAGACTTTGCAGATTACTTCATTTGCCGCTATTGTTTGTGGAAATTTAATTATTAAATATTATTAAGCTTGCGTTTTCTTCAATTTTCCGAGGCTTAGTTTCATTTGATTTTTCCTCCAGCTGCTCTCGTTTCCTTTCAGTGCCAAAACAGCTCCTCATCAAAGCGGCTCTGGCATGTGAAGACCAAATAAAATCTCCTCAATTTAATAATTTTGATGTTAGTCCCTTGTTCTCAGCTGCTTGCTCAAAGCAATGCAGAGAGAAACGCAGAGCACATTCAATTTAATGAGTAGAAATTGAATTCAAGTTTGTTCGGAATTGACTTCAATTAAGCAGAGTCTTAATGATAAATTAATCTCTTTTCTTTATTCCCTAGAATTTGTTTTTCAAAGTAGGAAATTGGACTACATTGAAAGACCAAATAAAGAATACCAATTTTAACTAGATTATGGAACCGATAGCAAAATTTAATTCTTTATAGTAACGTACTTGGACAAATAGCATTCACTCTATGGCATGTATTATAATTTATATTCATTGTTACCACTCACACTTTCATGGCATGGATAAAATGGCAGTTGAATTAAATATGGGCCTGTAATAGACTTCAGAGTTTTAATCTTTATTAAGAAACTCTAATTGAATGCATAATTAGCTTTTCAGGGTCTAGGAAACTAGGTTTAATATCTATGTGGGCTGAAAACATAGATCAGGCATTTTTTGAGGAGCATTTTTTATGAGTTTATTTTTTAGAAGAAATTATCTTGTAACATGGCTTGTATAAAAAGCCACATTTTAACTTCATTGCAAGAAGCTCCATATGGAGGAGCAGTAGCAAACTTTTATATGCACCTTTAAATGCCCAAAGACAGCCATTCGTGCATCCTGGGTCAGTCGTGAGTAGTGCAACCTTCTTTCATCAGAACAACTCAAGGTACCTTCTGCCTGTCCCCGTTGAAATGCACAGGCAAAGCAAGTCAATGCTTATGAATAGCAACAGGACTGTGTCCTTTTCTTTCTGTGTTATGGTTCTATCACACTTAGTCACCTTAGTACCTGTGTTATTGTCCTCTATTTCATTCTTGTAGTATGACCACCACAAGGTCTTTGTTTTGCTTCAGAGAGCAAGGCATTTTTTCAAGAGTGGAGAGTGATTTGGGCACCAGCTCTAGCTTTTCAAAGGTGATCAAGCATCTTGAAGATGTCTTAAGCTGTTCATCATGCCATGGATAATTTTTGAGACTTTGATTCTTTACCCCTCTACTTAATGGAAAAAAATATTTGCTGTTTATGATTGAACCTATAAGAATATCATTAGATGAGGGATAATTGAAGCCAAGCTCTGTCTCATGTAGTGTTATATTTATGTTTAAAATTAATAGAATATCCACCCATAGTCCTATTAGAACTATTATGCAAACATTCTATCCAGCGAGGTCTCAGGTATGGAAGGGATTTATACTAAGATTATTTCCAAATTCAGGGAGTGTCAAATTCTGTGCTTTTGTATTTCAGTGAAGAGAGTGGGTAAGTTCAGCCAGCTGAGGAACAGTCATTTTTTGCTTTACCTGCACATAAATTCTTTAGTTCCCAGGCACTGAGCAAAGGTATATATTGCTTTTTAAATAAGAAGTAATAAATTGAACAATTTCCTTTAGACACCTTTTACAATCTGTGCTGGACTTGGGAGCACCTCCCAGTGTGTGTCCAGCACTGGTATGTTTCTGTTTCCCTCGAACTTCCTGTTATGTTTTCTTGGTGTAAAGGGTCAAGAGCCTGCCAGCAGACTCTTTGCATGGCATGCAATTGAAAATATTTATGAAGGCAATATGTTTGCTTTTACAGATCTGGGAGATTAAGTTTTATTGCTTTAAGGATGCACATTTTCTGAAGTATATGGGGCTCTGAAGATTTGTTTCCATTTTCTGCATGTTTTTTTTTTGTAAATATCCTTCTCTATTTGGAAATGGGATGAAAGTTTTTCTAGAAGTGATAAAGAAAAGTTTGTTAATCTAAACTTCCTGTGTATTTTGGGGATATGGTTTGGTGGTGAACACAGTGGTGCTGGGTTAACAGTTGGACTCGATGATCTTAGAGGTCTTTTCCAACCTTAAAGATTCTGTGATTCTATGAGTCTATATTTCAGAACTGCAGTTATTGAGAAAGAGATGGAATAAATATTCTTTAGAAGAAATTGCAGTTGCAGTTCATACATGTCTCTGTTGTTTTATGTAGAAATCAGTCCCTGTGTTCCAGTAGACATAGACCGGATTTATAAAAACTTTGAGGTGCTCACGGTCACAGAAAGCCTTGTAGAGGTGAGAGTTGTCAAGGCTCCATCGATCTTTGCAGCCTACAAGTCTGATTGAACCTGTTTTTAGGGATGACACTGGAGGTGTCACACACACGCGTGTCCCAGCAGTTGATTACATTATAAAACATCTACAAAGGAGTCATTAAGATAGTGTTCCTGTTAGAAATACCTATACTATAATAGCACTCTGGTACTCCATATTCCCTTGTATATCACTGATTCTCTTATCAACTTCTTCAGTGCACAAGCATTAAAGGCTTTTATTGCATATAGATCTTACAAGTTCACTTTAAGGTCTGACCATTAAACCAAGCTGTTTCCATCTATTTGTCATCATTTGCAGTAATGGGTCTGTAGTTCCGTGCCTGCCTTCTGCAGTCACAGTGTTGTCTGATTAGACTCTTGTTGACACCTGTGCAGATCACACTGCCATCTTTTCCTTTCATCTGAAAAAGCCCTACAGGGCCCTATATGTGGTACAGTGAAACAGTTTCTCAAAGTTACTTGTCTTATGTACAGAGAAGGACCATATGTCAAAACAGATTTTTTTAAAAAAACTCTGAAACTGGCTTTCCCTGTTTCAGAACTGAATCTGATCTCAGTGAATGTGTCCTTTCTTTTGCCTTGTACATTTTCCCAAGAGGTTTGGCTTTCTTGAGTCTCTATCAGGCAGAAATGGAATGACTCCTAAGCAAAATTCAGCCAAACCAGTAGCTTTCTTGGAGAGGAAAAGAGCCATAAGAACAATTTCAGCTAGTGAGTATGTTCTGCATCTGAGTCACAGAAGTAATGTGAATGTATTAATATGCTTTTTAAAACAGAAAATTGAATATTTTTATAACAGACAATTGTGTCAGTTTTTGCTATTCTAATGACTATAGTAACGAGTAAATTATCTAACCTGCCTGGAAGCTCAAGCTCCCACTGCTTAGAGAAGGGTGAGGCAAGATAGGAAAGGGAAATAATTTATTTCTACAAGAAAGATTCAAGGGGGAGAAAAAGATCACCTTCCTTAAATTGTCCTTTACCAATATAGAAGAGCTCTGGTTTCTTAGTATTTGTGCACCTACACTGTAAATGAAGCTTCACTTATGAAGTTACTGTAGTTATTAATGTATATTCTGAGTTTATTTTCTGGAGATTTGAAAATAATACATTTCTTACTATCAATGTTGTACAGCTTTCTTTAATCATTTCTTACTAGGTAGTATTGTTTTCAGTGCTGTTCTTTTCTACTCCTTTTTTTTTTTTTGAACATTCCTTCAACAGCCCTGATGGTAAATGCATGAGGCAAGAGTGAGGTTAAGTATTCAAAAGGTAAGAAATGTCACACTTATAAAATCTCTCTGAGAGGCAACTCTTGACTACATTGTCAGCTACTATTTCTGAAGTACAATTATTATATCACTTCAGATAATGTTGCATTTTGTGCTGTTGAACACTTTGTATATGCCAGAAAGTCTGGCAAATCAATTATCTGTCTCAGCTTTTCAACATGCATGAGCCAAATCTGCATTCATGACTACTGCAGTCTCTAACACAGGTCTCTGTTCTGTTCTCATGGTGAGAGGCAAAGCATGGATTTGCCAATCCACCGACATCTGGGTACTTTCTAGTGAATAATTCTCTAAGTCACAGCTGTTTTGCAGGTTTACTCTACATTGCAGGTATGATGATCCGTATTTCAAGCCTGGCTGATGTTCTGGATAGCTATATTTAATTAACTTTCTAGGGCAGAACAAAGCTCTATTCTGAATGTATTTTTTGTTTTCCAATATTTGAGAAATCATTCTAGAATTTTTTTTCCCAGCTAAAATATCCACTGTTATTTGTTGGTCATGGCCTGTGGCCACTGTTGTTGCATAGTTTGGCTACTTGTCAGATTCATCAACAAGAGCACTGTGACTTGCATTTGTAGGATACCTGTGCATGCAGCTAAGTTACCTTCAAAGTAAGATCTCAAAATTGAACTTAAGGCAGCATTGCTGCTGCTTAAAAAAAAAAGGTCTATAGTATATGACTGCTGCCTAAAATAATAAAATTCGTACTGAAGAGAGATGAGAATTTAATCGCATAAAAGTCTGTTGGTAAAGACATACTGGGCCATTATTGCAATGAAAAATATGATATGATATTACATCTGTCTCTGACTTTGTGGGAGAAAAAGTATGATATTGACAAATAAGTGATTATGTAATTAGACCTCTACACAAAAGGTGTAGAGCTAAAAAGGTTTTGAGTTTCTGGGCTGGCGTGTGACATTCCAAACATAGTTTTCAGAAAAAGTCTCAAAGTTGAATCTTTTACTAAGTAAAGAAAAAATATTAAAAAGCACAGTTCCATTATGTGGAGTTACTGTCTTATCATTGCTAGAAGGCTTGATTTCATGTGTTCCAAGGAGACCTTCCCCCTTTCTGTAAAATTTGATGTAGGCTTTATTGCAAAAGCTCTGTGCTTCATGTGGAACCTCATTTCCAACCTTCTTCAATAAGGAGCTTCCTTTATGCAGGGCCTTTTCTTGGAATATGTGGAAGAGACCTGTTATGAAAGTTTTCTCTGAAGGGGAGCCAAGGTCTCTTTTCTCAGTTTTGTATGGACTGAAATCTTGTCTAGAGAAGGGAACAAAAATCAGGCCTTTCAGCCCTACTGAAATACTGTACTCCAGATGGAGTAAGAGAAGTGGGGCTTGAGCAGCTGTGATATTGTCAGGGCTTGCTCTGTACACAAACCCTTGGATTAGTGTATTTCTGTTGTTAAGATCATTATCCTCTGTATACTTCAGAGCCTGTGTAGGTATGTCCTAAGGTGCACAATAACTGGATTCTGCTTTCCATTAGGCCCTTCTGAACCAAAGGCAGTGCAATTAGTTTTACTTCTGATTTAAAATAGCATAAGCAAAAGCAGGTATTTCCCCTGAATAAAGATTTGTGGGCCAAGTGGAGAGCACTTCTTAAACAGCACTATATAGGATAAATGCACATTTTTCTCTCTTGCCCATAGCTGTGTCCTGAAAAATAATTTTAGCTGTAGCCCGAGCTGGACTATCACAGTTGTATCAAGAGTCACTGGAATTTATATAACAAAAACATCCTGGTGTTCTTTAAAGTGATTACTTATTGTTTTTTTTCATCTCTGTTCCTATGGTAGCTGTACTTAAAATCACTGTTTTCATTGTTTGTGTCAGATCACCACATTCCAAGTTATATTTTATTATAAACCTGCTGGGTTTATTCTACCTTGCCCTGGAGCATCTTCCCTGCAGGAGATAGGATGTTAGACTAAATGGCCTGTGATTCTGACCACGTATGGCAATTCCTGTGATCCTAAGTTTGTGTACTGAATTGGAGCTTTGAAACTCTTGCATTAGATGGGATATGGTTATATTGCCCCAGGGATGCAGAACTGAAGTACCAGAGGAACAAATTAACAGGATGTCACATTAAAATAATTTTTCAGCTGTAATTTAGGTAACTAGATTAATGTGAATTAATTTAGGAATACTTAAATATAACATAATCACACCTAAATGATGTACAATATAAACAATAATTAAGGTAGAAAAATCAAATTTATGTAAAAAGGAGTCTAGACTTTCAGTGTTTGTACACCTCAAGTACATCTGTTGAAAGAAAGCAGAGGCAAAAGGGAGTGCTTTAAATTCCAAATCAGGCAGTAAACAGTGTATCTTTTGACTCTTGGAATCTTTCTGTAGGGAATTTTTTAAAACCTGACATTTTCGTCTGGATTATTTTCCATTCCCAGGACTGATCAAGCTCTTCTGTCCAGCTGAGAAAAATGTTGAATTTCTGGTAAGCGCTAAAGCAGTGTGACCACAATCCATTATCATTCCCACAAATATGTATATTTTCAGTGTTTTTTAATACATGTGCAGTGGTTCTAGTTTATAAAACAATGAGCAAATGGCACACTACCTTTTGGCATGGATGTTTTAACTGCAAAGCAAGTTTTAAGGGTGAAATGCAGAGAAGTGCCAGGAGAAAGAGGCATTTGAAGCTTATGATGTAACTGAAATTGATTAAACATATGATTAATAATGTGGAAAAACTAATTTTCAGATGGTTTGTTGAAAAGCAAGGAATTACATTCACTGTAATAGGTCAGGTTACCCTGGGAGTTTTAGCGCTATTAATTCATCCTGGAGAAATAGAAAAAGTATCTATTTTCATTTTCTCAGTGAACAGATTTCTTCTACTTGTTAATTTCCTTATAAAGAAAAAGTCCTGTTTGTCCACTGAGGCACCAAAATTCCTTAGAAGAGTGTCAATGGTCAGTCCTCTGTACCATTTCATCTTACTGCAATACAATTTTAAAATTTATTACTTGATTAATGATTTTGGTGACTATTAAATCACTTTGATCATGAAGAAAGTGAAAACTCTAAATTAAACTTGGTAGGTTTTGATGCTACATGAAAAAGCAAAAATCCATACACCGATGACAACTTGCTGTTTGAACTTTCGTTAAGTTTTAAGCCTTAAGGCTCTAGGTGGTGATTGCAGTGGATCCCATTGTACAGCTTCCTGGATGTTTGCCTGATTTTAGTAGTTCTATTATATTGCACAGAGTGGATTCAAGCAGTTTCCTGTCTGCAAACTTTCTCCCTGTAACTGAGCAATCAGTTGCCTGAAATACAAACTATTGACACGTAATAGGAACAGACAGGTGTTTAATCAAGGGTCTGCTTAGGTGATAAATGAACCACTGCAGAATATAACTTACTACTCTGTCTAGTGCATCTTAATAGAGAATATTCAGCTCTGTGCCAAAATTTTCATCATGTGAACTTTTGGATCCAGAGCTTTTCCAAAACTCTGCTTAATTGGTGAGAGAAATTCAACACTGTGCGTGAACATCAGAATGATTTATAGCCTATTCAACACTACTAGCATGGTAGTTTTTGCAAAGGGTGAGATCATAAGCAAGCGGAGAATTTGCCTAATTAAACTATATATGTATACTGTGCCTAATATGATGACTATCCAGAGGTAAACCAAGAGAAGTCATTATTAGGTTCTGTTCCTCCGAAGCTCATTTTGTTTGCTGTTAATGCTCATCTTATGAATGCTGTTGAGGGATCTACACTTAAAATATCTCTGAAGAAAAAGATGAAAGC
Source organism: Acanthisitta chloris (assembly GCF_000695815.1). Classification (NCBI taxonomy): domain Eukaryota; kingdom Metazoa; phylum Chordata; class Aves; order Passeriformes; family Acanthisittidae; genus Acanthisitta; species Acanthisitta chloris. The sequence continues at coordinate 87,975 of NW_008664867.1, read as the reverse complement.
AATTATTGCTTGAACTTTCTTAGACCTCAGACATAAGTTCTTTTAAATGTAATGAAATGAAGAAAACTAAGACAATGGGTGAAGAAAGCGTGAGTCAGAATAAACAGGACAGAATAAGTTGTAGAATGCCAACAATGAAACTTCTGCTGAGGCTACACTCCAATTTACATACATGGAAGTGTGTCATGGTTTAATCCAGTTGGCAACTAAGTCTCACAGAGCCACTGACTCCCTCACCAGTGGGATGGGGGAGAGAGTCAGAAGAACAAAGGTCAGAAAACTCGTGGGTTGAGATAAAGACAGTTTATTAAGTAAAGTAAATGCCAATCACACAAGCTAAACAGAAACAAGGAATTCATTCACCACTTCCCATGGGCAAGCAGGTATTCAGCCATCTCTAGAAAAGCAGGGTCTCCATCATGTGTAATGTTTATTTGGGAAGACTAAAAAGCCATAAATCCAACTGTCCTCCCTGCTTTCTTCTTCTTGTGAGATAAAGACAGTTTATTAAGTAAAGTAAATGCCAATCACACAAGCTAAACAGAAACAAGGAATTCATTCACCACTTCCCATGGGCAAGCAGGTATTCAGCCATCTCTAGAAAAGCAGGGTCTCCATCATGTGTAATGTTTATTTGGGAAGACTAAAAAGCCATAAATCCAACTGTCCTCCCTGCTTTCTTCTTCTTGGCTTTATTTTATATGCTGAGCATGATACCATATGGTATGGAATATCCCTGTGATCAGTTGGGGTCAGCTGTCCTGGCTGTGTCCCCTCCCAGCTTCTTGTGCACCTCTAGTCTACTCACTGGTGGGGTGGGGTGAGAAGTTGAAAAGGCCTTGACACTGTGTAAGCCTTGCTCAGCAGCAACCTAAACATCCCAGAATTATCAACACTGCTTCCAGCACAAATGCAAAATGCAGCCCCACACCAGCTACTATGAAGAAAAATAATTCTACTCCAGTCCAAACCAGTAGAAAGTGTCATTTTGCTGTGAGCATGGGGTGATGTATACAGAAGGCAGTAAGTCTGTCCTGAAGTGCTTTTCCCACATAACTGATTAAAAATAAGACTTGCTAAAAAAAGGAGTGACAATCCATGAACCTTTCTAGTGTTTTAGTGCAGCAGATTTTCTCCTGTCAGGTGTGAAAGTTACAAATGGAAGTATATGCATGTCTAGGGACAGAAGTGTCACTGAGGTGAGTCATCTCAAAAGAGACCAGTTAGTGGAAGTCCTGTGTTCTTCTTGGAGGAGGAAGCACCAATTGGTGGCTGAGTATCTCTAGTTAGTTAATAGAAAGCTCATTCCGAGAATTTCTGAGTCAGTTATCTTCAAGCCTGCTTCTTAAACAGATTGCCTGATGCCTATCCTAGAGAGGGTCTTCACAGGAGAGGGTTTGTGTGTGATACCAGCTGCTTTGTCTGTGGGTGAATTAACTTGGTTTTGTTCCATCAGCACAGCAACTTTCATCAACATTCAGTTCTCAGGAAGTGAAACGTTTTCGACTGTGACTGAAGTGGTACTTGTTACCCACAACTTCTATAGCATTAGCCTTTGTTATTAACTCTGAGAAAATCTATTTTCTACTTTAGCTTCTCATTAGTATTATTCAAGACTAAGACTGGAAGTACATAAAATAACCAGCAGTATCATACCCATTAAGCTGTCAGTTTTCCGCAGGGCACTCATGATATTACCTATGGCTTCCTGTCTTCCTGACTCCCTCCAACAATCTCCTCTCCATCAGCTGCCTCTCTTATGCCCCAGAAACTGCTGTCAGTGGCCTGGTGGATGGCTCGTTTGACATGTCTGTCATGTTGTGAAGCGTGTGTAGGAGCTGGATTAAATGAAGAGAGAGCTGGCTCGTCTGACTGCCTACCAAGGAGCTTCAGGTCGAGGAAAGCTTTCTCTACATTAGGGCTGCAGTAATTGGAGGAGGAGAAAAGTAGAAGGAAAGGACAGCTCTGCAGTACAGTGGGAGAGGGAGGCAGCAGAGACTGGATGGAGGTGACTGAAATACATATGCTGTTGGAGTATAGGAATAATAGCTCTTTTCACTGCCATGTTGGAGTCTTTGAGAACTTTTAAGGAGATCATTTACTGTCAGCTTTTTCAGCCTTAGTCTTTCAGCACACAGGCTTCTCCTAATGCTTGCAGGCATTAGCTCTTTCTGCTTCTGGAGAGTTGGGAGGGAGAAAACAGAAGTAGAGGGGTAGTGTAAAAGGGATGAATTCTGCCTGGCTGCAGATAAAAAGAGTGAGGCACCTTTTGCACCCCTCCCAAACCTGAATCATTTGTGAAGCTCACAGTAAGTTATAGAAAACTGATCTGAATAATTCTGCACTCGCTGGATGTCAGCTGCTTTTTTTTCAGTAGAATTGTGAATGCTCCCAGATACAGTGGTGGTACAATGGTGAGGTGAGCAGCAAAAATTTCTGACACATTTTTAAGTGAAATGAGAGAGAGAGCAGCACTCAAAATTGCATTAATGAAAAATCATCCCTGGAAAATCGTGGAGAGAGTTATTTTTATGCAAGTGTAGATTTTTGATGCCAAGACAATAAAGAGAAACCACAGTTTGTTCCATTAAGCTTGTATCATATTGTCAGCATTTGCCCATATGGAAAACATATAAATTGTCATGAAAACATGAAAATGGGACAATTTAGTAATGTTTTGAGTAGGCTTTATAAATATCATATGTATTTTTAAATACATAAGTGATGCAGTTTTGAACACAAAAGAACCATAGTTGTGGCAGCCAGATTTTGCTGTGTTCCCAGAGCAGCAAAATTAGCAGAGCTGCAAATGTAGTTATTCAAAAGTTGAAAATTTGGAGTAAGTCAGAAGTATTAGGAGATTTGGTGGGAAACCAGTAAAAGCTAAAAGTGGTACAAATATGCATTCTTTTTTCTCACTGGAGGTCAGAATTTGTGTGTGTGCTTCTCCATTTTACTGAGCTTTTGTACAAAGACTCAGTCATTAAGCCTGACAACTAACTTGGTGGCCAGAGCAAATCTTTAGTTCATGGGTGGCTGAGGTAGTGGTATGGTTGGGCAAAGGGTAGAAATGTGGACAGCTCTGTGACATTTCACCACATTACATGTTTGTATGGGTCTGGAAAGTACTAAGGCTGGGTCTGCAGGTTTATTCTTAGCCCTGCTGTTGAACACACCAGTTCTACAGAATATCAGAGCTCAGTATGTATGAATGGAGAAATGAGGCTATGAGTTAACTGAGAATCTGGCTCACTGTGCAAAGAGATGAGGAATCAAAAGCATCTTTGCATTTTTCTCTCTTACCTTTTCCCACTAACTGTCTTTTCCTTAGGTTTTGTGTTGGATTTGTGATGGTCTCAATTTCAGGAAAAATAACTGCTGACCCCGGCACTGTTGAGCATTGTGGTGTGTGTGTTCCAGTAACTGATGGAGACTAGGAGGTGTTTGGCAAGGAGAAGTGTTGTTTTGGGATCCAATGTGCCTGGGATTCCTTCACGTGGTAATCATCCAGTAGCCTTCTGCCAAAAACCTTTCCGACTTGATACCCTGTTTGTAGAGTCAATAACATTCCTTTCTTTCCCACCTTGTGTAAGCCCTTCCTTATGGAGTTTAAAGGCTCCAGAGCACATCACACATGCCTAGCAGAGATCTTGCAATACTACTCCAATGCACTTCCTAACATTAAATTGTCATTCAGTGGTGTTCTGGGTCTTGAAAACAATGTCACCTGATTGTACTGGGCTTACCCTATGTGTCTCCTGGGGCACCACCTAAATGAGAGCAAAGCCCAGCTGGTGTGCAGACCCCACCTTTCTGCACTCCCTGTGGGTTTGTGACCTACCAAGTGTGGTACTCCCATCCCTGGGGAAACTGTGATTCCTTCTATGGATTTTTCCCATTTTTCACCCTGGTGCTATGAGCATTTGCTTCCAGAAAGACAACATGCAATTAAAAAGTAGTAATTCTTGTTGTTACTGACTTGACAATAATAATAATAGCTGTCTTCTAAAAATATTTCATGGAAATCCTACTTGTTCATATTTATATAGAAACTGATATTGAAACACTTATTTCATAGCTAGTGGCCAAGGGCTAAGATAAAATTCTGGTGCTGCATTTATATTGTGTCTTGCAGACATATCTAATCTTCAGTGGCATGAGAAATGTTGTAGAAAAGTATGTCATCAAAAATTGCTGCAGCATCATACTTAAAAATCTGTCCTCTAGAAACCAGGTCAGCTTTCACTGCAGCTTATGGTAATACATACAGACACGGCAGAGTATTTTATATCTTATAATGGAGATAGTATAGATAATAATATACTTTCATCTATTACTTTTATCAGATCGTCTTATCTCCTTTGTGGCGTCAAAAGCATATTCAGAAAAGATTGAGACAGAAGTGTGTGCTTTATTTAATACGGCCTGATTCTGTTTACATTGAAGTCAGTGGAGATTTCTGCCCTTGATGGGAGCAGAAACAACTGACTGAATTCTACTCACAGCATTTCATTAGTGGTCTTTATGGTATGCACATGAGGAATGGAGACTGACCTCTCAAATCATGAAAATACTATTATAATTGAAAAGATATTAGTGCTGTAAGTTTGCTGGCAATTAACAAACCTGTCAGTTCTGTTCTGTCAAGGTGTCTGCGTGACCTCTCACTGTTACAATATCTGAGTTCTGGCAGCAAAATGAACTCAAAGTAACATGCATATACTTTCTCTTTGTCTTCCAAGTCATTAGAAAAAAGTTTCAATATTTTTCAGGGTTTCAACAAATGATTGTCCTGTTGGAGGAGTGATAGTGTGGGGTATTAGGGAATGTAACTTTTCTTCTGTTTATCGGTTGTCTTCAGTGTGGCTTAGGAGGTTTTGCTTCCCCCAGACGCAGGTTTCGTAGAGTTATTTGGAAGAAGTTGCTGGTTATGTCTCCTGCAATTGTCCCAATTCACCATGTGATACTGATTTTTCAGTTGATGGTATGTTAACAATATTTTAAAAATCTTTTTTTTTATGTATTGAAGAACTACGAGAAGAGGAGTAAAGTTTTAGAGAATCTGTGAATAAATTCTTTGGCAGTGGAGTGGACAGTAAGCTTCTGTACATGGTTTGAGAGGAAAAATATGAGTAGTTTTTTAACATTTTCATTAATCCACCAGCTTCTTTTGACTTCATTGTAGCAGAAATTGGCGAAAATATCTGTCTTTTTGTGAGGTCTTTAATATGAATAATTTATTTTCCCAGCTCACCATATTATTGCATATTTTCAGTTTCCTCTAGGGAGGAATGGTCCCAAGAGACTTTGGTTGATTCCAGTTGTTTGCCCTCCTACATCTCCTAAGCAGGCTAAAGACCAGCTATACGTAACAGTCTGAGATCTGTTTTATGCTGCCAAGATAACTGTTTGTGTGTATAGTACTGCTTCAGCATAAAAGAAAGAAGTTAAATAGGCAGTATAAGCCTCAAGCCAGTCTTCTGAGGCACCTATGAGATCAGAACAGTTGTGTGTCACTGTTTCAGAGAGGTTTTAGAAGCTCAGCTTGAACAAGCTTCAAATTATCACATTGGTCACACCAGTAGACTTGTGAATCCACCCTTCTCCTTGTATTCAGTAGTCTATTTTTTTTCACCAGACCCAGGCAGAGTAAGAAACTGTAAAATTCTTCCATTAAGTAGTTGAAATTAAATGCATAAAGCTTCTATTGATCTCAACTACCTGAAAGGAGGTTGGAGTCAGGTGGGGGTTGGTCTCTTCTCCCAGGCAACCAGCAGGAGGACAAGAGGGCACAGGCCCAAGCTCTGCCAGGGGAGATTTAGTTTGGATATTAGGAAGAGATTTTTACAGAGAGAGTAATCAGACATTGGAATGGGCTGCCCGGGGAGGTGGTGGATTCACCATCTCTGGAGGTTTTCAAGATGAGACTGGATGTGGCACTTGGTGCCATGGTCTAGTGACGACAGTAGTGTTGGACTCGATGATCTTTGAGGTCTTTTCCAACCTGGATGATTCTATGATTTTATCATACTTCTGTTTGGTTTTAGTATTTTGAAATTTGATATGCAGTTGGGGAGCACAAAGACAGGATTTTTCTCTTCTTTTTGGAGACACTAATAAAGGTTACTCATTTTAAAATGAGAATGCTTTTCAGATTCAAAATCTAGGTAGATCTCTAAAACTTTGGTGAGATTTCTGTGCTTTCATTGATGGACATATAGAGAAAATATTTTCCTGGTTTTCTGTTGCTTTAAGAGACAGAGGACATCTGTGGTGAGTCATGGAGGAGTTTAGCTGTGATACATTACTAAAATGCATTTTGGCAGCGAATGGAGAAGCAACTACTCAATCTGTTGTGAAACAAGAGAGTCTTTCAAGCCATTTTTCAAAGTGCTCATAGTTCCCATTTAAAGGCAAGTCAAACAATAAAAGTAGTGAGCAAAGAAAATTAATGTGTATCTGGAATACTTTAATTAAAAATAATAATTATAATGGACCCATGGTGCTCACGAGTTCCTATTTGCTTCTTATTGTTGATTGATTCCACTAAATTTTACCCTCACAGCAAATTATGTTGCTGTTCTGTTACATTTCATATTTGATTACTGAGAGATAGTGAAGCAATTTAGATGGGACTTCTAGGAAAAACATTAGAGCTCTGTTTTTGAATTGAAACAGTATCCTTTAAAATAAAGATAGTTGGGATTATTTATAACAAAAGATTTCACAATAAAGATCCCAAGCAAGTATTAAGTAGAAGAGTTAAATAGTTGGAGGACTTTCTTGAAAACATGAAGCAAATGGAATCCAGGAAATTAAAATGCAGCCTTGGTAAGAGAGAGTTTAAACAGAGTGACTATGGGAAACAATTTCTACAACAATGTCATTATTTCCCATACAGGCTTTGCTTCTAACCATAGGTTCCCTGTTTTATTCCTTCTCCTGGAATGCTGTGCTTCTTCTGAGCATGCTGTCAGCTCTACCCCAAGAACCCCCTTTCTGTTGGTAGGAGAAGCTTGTTGTGTACAAGCAGATTCAGTCTTGAAGCCTGCTCTTCATTTTCTGCCAATAAAGTTAAATTGCACACAGTTTTGTTACTTGATGCACATCCTTTAAGACAGAACAGATCTCCTCTGAATCTCTAACTTTAGCACAGACTGTAATTTTACCTTAATTTGCAGTGATTCATGTATTTCACTCTACAGTCCAGAGTGATACAGGGATTCTGGCAGGATGAGGAGAATGACTGTCAAACTGTCTTTACCAAAACCCTTAAAAGTAAAGTATGACACTGCAGATATTAAGGTGTATGAGGGCGACAGAGTTTGCTATTAGAGCAGCCTTTAAAAGACAATATGGTTCGATTGTCACAGCTTAGTGCAAACAAAGATAAAGCAGTGGTTGATTTAAGAACACTGTCTTTTTGTTATGTGTTCAGTAAGACAGAGAAGGCAACTCAGAGCAAATCTGATCTAATTCTGAATCTTTTCCTCCAAAACTTGAAGAGAATCCAAACAAAGTGATGGGCTGCAAGTAACACAACCAAGTTTCCTTTTTAGTGTGTGTTTTCTAGCTTCTTTGTGCAAGAAAAGGTTGTGCAAGAGAGTGAATATTGTCAGGAACTTTAAAAGTCCATAGTGAATAAACATGTTGACATTTCTGAACTTTATACTTGATTCTTGATACTGGACATCAATGGACTCAAGTCTTTGACTAAATTTATGCAAGTTTTTGAAGTTATCACTTGAAGTGGCATATGTGAAAAGTTGTTTAGAATCTGAGCCTCGTTGTCTTCATTCAGAGAGAAAGGTGACAGCAAAAGGCAGGGCTGCTCACATGTCTTCAGCTGGTTCAGTTATGGGATAGAGCAGGAGGTAGTGGAAAATGAGCCAGTTTTGCATACTTGAGCAAGAAGAAAAGAAGCATCACAGGCTTCTGTGGGGGAAAGGTGTAGCTATGTCATTCCTCTGATACACCTGTGAGCAAAGTATATCTACTTCATAAAGGACTGGCAAAATGGGAAGAAGAAAAGTAATGCTATTCTACATTAGAACATAAAGGGATAGTTGATTCAGCCTCAGAAGAAGAGAGAAACAGAAAACAAGTCTCAAACCAGAGGATATATAGAGAATGGAAAGTTTTAATGATCAGACATTGTTTATCCAAACTATTCCTGTGGAATTTTGAAACATTTGTCTCTTACCTCATGAGGGACTCAGTCTATTCTCAGTATATTTTCTGACTTTTTTTCTGACCAACATAGACTTCATGGGGTCAGACTGTCATATCTTGAATGTAAGATGCACCTCCAGTTTGGTGGAAAGGGCAAGTACAGAATAGTCACTGAATCAAATGTGCAAAATTAAAGAAATAGCTCTATCTGACTTGTGATTTCTCTTTTTGTTTTGCTTGAAACAAAGGGAGTCTGCACACACCTAATTGTATTCAAATGCTGTAATAATTCAAACCACATAAGAAAAACACTATCAAATATGGAGAAAGAACACGAGAGAAGTATTATTCTCTGATTGTGATTTTTTGTAAAATAACCTGTTAAAAGAAAAAAGTTGTTAAAAAACTTTCATAGTTATTTGGGACTCTGAATAGACTTTAATTCATTTGATTTTTATAGACTAGTAGTCTTTAATCTCCTTGCAGAATCTGAAGTGTACCTGTTACATACTGGTAAATTAGTTGTCAATCCCTCGGGCAGTATATTTTAATATCAGTATTATATTGTAGATGATATAAATCTTGTGTACTGTATTATTAGCTTAGGCAGCTGCTGACTTAAAAAGGCCAGTTTAACAAGTCACCACTGTATTATGTTTAATTAGGTACAGTTTATATAATGAGGTGTTCAGTTCTAATGGAAAGACATGCTGTGAGCAGCACATCTGCAGGAATAACTATTACAATCAGCATTGCAGAGACCCATGGAACTGCAAATTAGACTTACTTATCTAGAAATAAATTACATCCCAATGCCTTCATAAAGCTCATTAATTAATTCCACTGGCATAAAGGTCTTTTTCTTAATTTCATGTTCCATTAGCATAATAAACACAATTTGAGTTACAACAGTATGATCAGTTTAATGGATGCTATTTATTTTAGTTTTTTATTTAAAGTCCCGGTAACATAGAATTAACATCAATATGCTGTTTGGTCCTTTATTAAAAATTCCCATAGGATAACCGGCACAGATGTTCAATACAGCATCATATATTTGCTGCATTTTATGACTTCACTAATTGGCCATATGGAAAGGTGTTGCTTGGATTTAATTTTTTAAAAAAATCTGATAAATTATATGGATTGTAATAGTCACAATTGGTTACTATGTGAAGTTAGACAAGTTAATATACGCTGCATGCTGGGAGCAAAGCAAGAGTAAGCAAAGTTTTTATGCATCTGTATTCCTAGTGAGCAGTAACAATACACTTCCCGGAGTATTACAATCAGCTTCATTCATATGTAGTTCCTGACATAATTATAATTCTTTAATTTATGCAGACACTGTCTAATCAGAAGGAAATTTTACCAGCTATTTGTTCAGTCACATTTAGGTTATAGACAACCTAGCTGTTCCATTCAGCTTTCCTTGTGTCCTGCTTTTCATCATAAACTACACTGTTAGGAACATTTATTGTAAGATGTTGTACGTTACTAGAACAAGAGGTTTTATTATCCATCCAGCTAATAGTGGTTACTTTGGATAGCATCCATATCTATGATTTTGTTCATTTTTAGTAGTCTAGAAAAATGTCTTACAAGTTTTTGGCTTTACTGTATATTGCCCATTTGATGCTAAAGCCTACCTGTAATATAGCCAAGCTAATTTTGTCATCAGCTTGGTGTATATGTCTTCTAAGGTTTGTATCTCCTACGTTATTTTTCCATTTCCTCATCTTATTTCTCCTCTCTGCATTTAGTATCACTGACTGTCTCTGCAGATATCTTCTCTTTCAGCCTATATTGCATCCACCTTCTAAAGTCAGAGTGATTTTGGGTAACACTCGTGTGTCATATCAATCCATCATCTGATTTTTCACATAAAAACTGATTTCTGTCATTACACTGTAATGTTCCTTTCTATTTCTCCCATGCTTTCCAAAATCACCCGAACCTGAGTCATCTATCTCTGCTAGTGTGATTTCCTTCTATTATATGACCTCAATTACGGGATCAGAAAGAGCTGCACTTGAGCAAGTGAGGGCAAGTTGCCTTAATTTCTGTGTGTATGTCTGTATGGGCATACACATACACAAGTATATAGTTCTCAAGGGTTACATGAAAGCACTTTGCTTTAAAAAATGCTCTGTAGCTGATTGCATTTTTTAATACCCCCAACCCAGCACATGCACATACCCTTGGGGTTTTTGATTTGAGCTTGGACTTTTTGTAACGGTTCCTTTTCATACATTTAATGGCTGGAGTTTTTTAGGCATTTAAACATGGAACTAATCTTAAGAATGAAATGCCTTTTACCTTGAAATTTAGGTTTATATCATAAACGGAAATTGTCTAGCAACATGCAGAAAAAAAAGTAGCCTTTAGTATAATCCCTTGTGGGTGACTCTGAGCTGTAGGAGTCACAAAGCAGTGTAGGTTGCACAAAGCAGTGAAGCTGTATGATCAGAATAATGTCTCTTTCTTTGTAAATTCTGTTTCGTGCAGATGTTCAAATGAAATTTTTAAAATGAATCACTATTTTCAGATGTCTCAGTGTTATGGGTCCTAAGACACACATGTCAGCAAAAAATGATTTTGCACTGAAGGACACAGCGAACATTATTACACAGCTGCATTGTCTGTGAATATAATAAAGCATGTTCGTGCACTATATAGTCACACCATGTAAAGATGAAAGAGAGGTGACAATAGGGGGTTGATTCTGTCCCACATTTAAGAAATGGTGACTTTAGAAGCTTATGCACTTTCAAATTCTTATATAGATATTTGTTAGGTGGTTCAAGCTGGAAATATGTGTTAGAGGTTTTTAACAACTAGAACAAGCTGGACAAATAGTGCCAAATTTTGGCCTTTTGCAGGTGGTTGGGCTAGTTGTGGTCATGTAGACAAGCATGTATAGTCTTTAGCAGTCTAAAATGAACACTCTTAATTGCATGGGTGTGTGTAAGCTAAACCTTGCTCAGGTGGCAGCAAGCAGCTTGAGGGGACAGACTGAATGCATTTGGGGCAGAGGGAGAGGTAGCCAGTACCCTTGGAAAACAGGGCATCAGAATGATTCAGGTGATGATTGCTCTTGCTGCATTGTTATAAAGTAGGAGTGAAATAGCAAGTTGAGCAGTAAGAATCCATGGGGACTCTGCAGCCACCTATAGAGCTTCATGTTAATTCTTTTTTTGCTTGCTATACCTTGCTGTGAGAGCTTAAACCTACCTCCTGCTGTTAGCCTGTGTGATTAGCTTATGTTACAAGGGCAACATTGCAGGCAAACATACTCTGGGAAGGAGATAAAAACCCAGTGCTTTATAGCTGGTTGTACAGGGTTATTTCTAGGTTTTGTTTTGATATCTGAGCCTGTAATTCCAATTCACTTGCAAAATTATATTCATAATGACAAGTAATTGGCATAGATTTTGGAGAATCTTCTACCTGCTATTCCCTGGATATCAGAGCAGCTGAGGTATTAGCCTATATGAAGTTGAGCACTCTGAGTTGCCTTGCAGTGCATTGGGGATATGACAGGTTTGTTGTTTTTTTTCCTCAGCTGTCTTTTGTCACAGACGCCACTGTCCTATCCCACTTCCACCACCAGCTTTGCCCTTTGCAGCTGAACAGACAGTAGTTGACTTAGAAGGGTTGAGTGCAGAGTTGAATGCCTGAAATGCACACAGCAATTTTCTTTGATCTATTGGATTCAGATTAACAGAGAAGTCTTGGGGTCAGAGAGAACAGGTTCTCCCTGTTCATACTTACTCATCTGTGCTTCCTTCTCTGTCCCAATTATGACTCTGTTTTCTTAAAATCTGGGTGAATGAGGAAAGGAAGGATAGCACTCAGGGAATAAGTCCTAGGACACACGTGTTGGAAGGAGATGATTGTTCATTGAAGGGCAAAGCTGTCCTTACACTGTTGCACTGCGTAGCACCCTCTGCAGGGAGGAGTTCTGATGAAGGGCTGGCAAGAAAGAATAGGGAGAAAATACAGCACAACACAAAGGTTTCTGCATATAGGTTTAGTCTTCTGAAATAGGGCATCTTTTGAACGTTGCTTGTTATCTGATAGAGGGAAGTATTGGAGAATCATTCTGTTTCAAGCGCAGCAGGTTTATGGTTTGAGGCTGATGGGTGTTTAAAAGCACACCCTGTGAAATGTTTGAGTGCCTTGATGAAAGTTCCCTCTTCTGTTTGGGATACTGCAGTTTGACTGGATAGTTCAGTTCAGTAAAATATTTTCTTGTTGTCTAATGTTTTATATTATTTATGAGCAAAATTTGGTTTATTCATTGTCTTTCAGATTCACTCAACTGAAGTGAGGCCTTTGATGTTTTTAGGAGAAGATGTCATGGAGCCTAGAACATAGGTGTCTCATTACTCCTGGTCTGACCCAAGGTAAGAAACCAAAGAAGATGTCTCGTATATCTGGAAGTATCAATAGTACAAACCATGTCCAAAATACTCAGTGCAAAATTCAGTTTTAGGTAGAAGATGTCTCCTTTATTTTTAGTCTCTGTGCGTGTGCCCAAGGCTTAGGATAGAGCATTGTGTCATTGGGGAACACAGAAAAGCATGGCTGCAAGTGTCATTTCACAGACATGGCTGGTCCTGGGAAGAGGCAAATTACTGTTAATTTCAACAAGAGCCCAATCACACAAAATACAGTTGGGTCAGAATAAAACACTTTGACCACATAGACCTAAATGTCACCTAAAATTAAGTGGAATCTTACTGTGTTGTGTAGCTAGAGAAACTCCAACAAGAATAGTTCTTGAGAAGCTGAGAGCTTCTCAAACCTCTCAGCAATACATAGAGACTTCCTGTGTCATTATTGTCCCACAAGAGGTGGGGGATTTCTTGTTTCTTTAAAACATTATGAGGCATGAAAATGGAATTGAAATGCTTTGTAATGCAGCCTTAATACGGACATTGGCCAGATGTCAGGTTGGTACAACTGAATAAAATGTTAATATAGTCAGTCATGTTTCTGAAAGCCTCCAATGCATGTTATTTCCACAGGATGTTACAGATGCTTTATTTGCAGCTTGGTGATAAATATTTAAAGAGCAGAAATACTATTTAAAAAGCTTGCAGGACTGCAGGTGTCTCTTTTCCTAATAGAATCTGTTTTCCCTACTATTTTGTATCAGTGATTGTGTAAGTATCCATAGAAATGTTTACATTACTTTCTGCTTATGAGTGCTCTGTCTAGTCTGTCCTTAGCATGGTCTTGAGGAAGCAATATCAAGCACCATGCTCAAGCCTTAGACTTCAGACTGCTAACTGTAGCTTTCTGGTTATTGGGCTTTTTCCCACAGTTCTTGCTTAAAAAATGTAGATAATTTCTAGAAAAAAATATCATCAGACAGAAATGCATAGAGAAACTGAATAGTAACAATAATGTTGAATCCACAAGCCTTGTGACCTTTTTTATGTGTTTAAGCAGGCACTTTGAATTAGTAATAGATACTGTTGCACTCAGATAAACATTAGTGGCAATTGAAAACAGCACCTAGGTATGCAAAGGATTTGTAGAAATTCAATACATACAGCTGAACTCAACTTCTTTAAGAAATTGCTTTATTCTTGTCATAATGCTTGAAGTTAATGGACAACTGAAATAGAATGGCTATATGTGTCACACACTGAGTGAAGAGGACTGACTAAAAGCCATTAGTGTCCAGAAAAGAAAGACAAAGGCAGAAATTATATCACTTCCAGATGAATCCTAACTATTCCCCAAATTCTGTGTTACTATGACAGGTAAGAGGCAGGGTCATTAATCAGAAGGTCAGATAGTGCAATTTTAGCCAGATTTTGTTGATTGAAAAGGCGCCAGAAAATTCTCTAGAATGTTACAGAATCTACAAAATACTTTTTAAAAACTGGTTTAATGGCTTGATGGTCTAAGTGACAATTCTACCTGTCATACTAAAAGGGAAAGTTAGCTTTCAACTTGGCTTATGGTAGAAGTGCTAGAAGAGCTGTGTTATGCTGCAGTTTGAAAAAAACATTTAATTCTTTTTTTGTTTCTTCGGTCTTCTCTAATGCAGTTAAAGCATAAACCTTAAAACTCCCTTCCATTACTACTGTTCTTGAATTGATTTATTGTCAGCCCTCATAGCTTCTTTATTCCTGAAGAACTGCTCTGTTAATAGAACTTTATTGGCATTTTATCCTTAACAGTTTAAAAAAATAATAATTTAATAATTAACTCCCCCACACCCTCATTACAGATTTTAAAATAAGTTTCATTAATCATATTTATTATTAATTTAATTAAGGTATATTTCAAGACAGTCCTCTGTCGACATCAAATACTAAGTACAAAACAGGTGCTTGAATATATGCATCATGGGCAACTCCACTGGAGACCATTTCTATGTTTCTGAGAAAAACATGTCTCAGACTCTTCTCCTTGATTAGCAGATGTGTCAGCTAGAGCTTTTAGTACTGAAAACTGTACACGATGTGTTGTTTTTGACTGTTGATTCCTCCCACTTCTCAGTCACTAAACAGTGTGTGTATTTGCTGGGCATCTGTGCAAAGTCACTTTGGTAGGAGACATGCCTGTCTACTTCAGTTTATCTGTCTTGAAATTCTGAAGTTAGACTAGGGCTGAAATTAGGATGGAGAAAGGAGAAAAATCTTAGAATCCTCTTTTTACTAACCAATAAAAGTTGCTTAACCAAAAATACTCATATATTTATGGCCTCATGATTAACATAAGGCAACATTTGCTCTCAGGCCTTTTGTCAGCTTTGTTCTCCTGTCACTACTTTTCATTCTTTACTCTCCTCCTGTCAGTAAATCCACATGAACAATAACTGAAAGATCATTCTGTTAGTATAATAAATACTGTAATGCATCATTGCTTGGGCTGACTTATCTGCTGCTTGAAGCTTGAATGAATGTCTATAAGTTGCGGTAAATCTGTTTCTCTGTAATGGAGCAAACCCCAAATGCTGCAAAGCAAGGATCATTGAACTAGAGCCACTACAGCTCTAATTCTTGTATCCTTGGGCTCTCAGTATATGTTGGATACCACTTGCAGTTTTGGCTGAGAAATTGGACAGTCTACAATAATATGTGGTCTAGTTAGTGCTGGCTGCAAAGTAACTACTTGTACCAAACAAATGGTATTTTGCTGCAAGAGGGGGAAATGCTACTGTTTTAGATTAAAACCTTTCATTTTCCCATTTTGATTGCACGCATTTTTCTGTACACTATGGAAGTACAGTCCTGAGGAAGGTGGAGCAGATGTGCAGTCAGGCAGTGGTACTTTGTCATTTGACACAGTGCAAGGAGAACCAGGTGACATTTTAAAGTTTGTGTTATGTAAGGGGTTCAATAAAATATCTAATCATGTCTTTTAGCCTTGAAAATTAATTAATCTGTACTGTGGTTTTTTTAATGGCTGAGCATTTGGAAACTTCCATTTCATAGTATTAGAATGTAAACAGTCTTTGTTAGAAATAGTTAATTAGTCTGGTGTGCAGAGATGACACATTTAGGACCAAAATAGGAAAAAAATGCTGATGTCATGTTTGCCGAATTACTCCTTCTAAATTTTTATACATATAATGATGTTGTGTAGTTGAATGAACTGTGTTCATAGTATGCATAAACACCCTTTCTGAAGTAAGAGAACTGCCCTTTCTGCCACTCCTAAATAACCTAGGTTTTCTTCTTTCTCATTTTGCATTAAAGGCATGGGACTTCTCCACTGTTCATACAGCTTGTCATGAAAAATGTCTACTCTTCCCTTTATGCCTAGATATTATACAACTGTCAAAGAAAAAAATGACATTCTTCCTTTCCCTTAATATTTACCAACTTAAGAGATTTTGTTGTCAGTCGAGCAATCTCGGAAGGAAATAAATGACTGTATAGCATGGAACTTCCAACTGAAAGACTCATTGTCTTTCATTTTATTTCTTAGGCCATTTTCTATCAGTGCAGTGAAATGAAAAAGAGTTCTAGTGCCCAGTGTGTTGGAAGCTGCACTGATCTTTGGTTCTGTTTTGGTTTTCAACTTGTGCTCTTATTTATACTAAACAAAACTATGACTTGTCCTGAAGCATTTATCTGTCAAAGGTGATACTGTAATCAATGTTATGAGTTTTTAGGTGAATGTCAAATTGCAACTGATGGCACTCAGAACCACACAGGATGGGGCTCGTGGTGAAAGCTGATGTTTAAAGAATAAATATTGCATAATAGTTCTAAAGAATTACTCGATTTCATGATGAAGTTTTGCTTAAACTGATGGAAAACTGTCGTGGATGGAGCTGTGCACTTCACTCACAAGAGAGAAGCAACCATGTATTTTGGTTTTATCAGACAGTGTATTAACAAAGTTGTAGGGTAAATGTGACTGCTTTAACAGGGATCAGTGGAGTATTTACTGCCTAGTGCACAGGGTCAGACAGAAGTCATGAGGTTCAGAAAGGACCCCCTTGCATTTTATACTCCTTAGAGGGGAGTTTAGGTGTGCCTGGATCCAGATTTAGTCCCAGACTTGGTCAATAATTTATGTCTAAAGGATTATATATGCATAATCACTCCTTTATATTGCTTACGTAAGATGTCAAAGTTTCAGAGCACTTATACCCAATTCACTTACCAAGTATTTGACACAATAAGGATTATTTTAGCATCCCTACTCAAGGACTGATCCTGATGTGCAGCCCACTGTGCAGGAGAGCTCAATGGGCCCTGGGCTGCCCACTATTTGTGGAGTAAGATGATTGACTCAGAGTCATATTTACATACTGACAACAGATGTTAGTTTCTTCCAGATTTAACATGAGTAGGGCATTGACCAGCACTGTGGTTAGGGGTGCATTGTTCAAATTAGCCTTTGGTTGTTGTGTTGTTTTCTGTTTCCCCCGAATCCACTTTAAGCCGGATGCAGCCATCATGACCAAACCATCCATTAGGATCACCACTGGTGGTTATCACTTGAGCAGGTTTATGGGAAATAAAGGTCAGGCTGAGCCTGAGAAGGAAAAGCAAACAGTCACAAAAAGCATGGCAACAGGACAGGATGTACATCAACACACATCCTAATTTCATAGCATGGGATGACTGCACTGGGCAAATAATATACTGTAAGATGTATTTCCTGATTTTAAATAATGCTTTAATGACAGTTGATAATTTGGAAAGCACTCCAAGCCCGTATGTATTGCATCCAGAAAACAAGCCTGCAGGTTTCAGTGTGTTTTTCATTTTTACTCTCACGTGACAGCTTAACTTGTTACTACTTGATTATAATTAGGTACTTGATTTTCATCAACAATAATTTCTAAGTGAAGTACTTTATGTTTTTTAAAGTAGGCTTTACTTAATACTGTATGATTTCAGCCAAGAGCATGAGCTTCTGTGCCTCAGTTTACGTATTCATACTACGAGTAATTTACCCAACTCAAATATGATATCCAGAATAAAAAAAATTCTATGTAGCATTTTAAGCTCCAACCGATCTTAGCAATAGATTGAACTTATCCCCCATACTATGATACACTGACCTCTGAAATCCTAACTGAAACTGATGTTTTATGCCTTGAAAAAACCTACTGTATCTTTTCTAACATCTTCTCTTTTATTAGCATGTTGTGCATCTCTTTTAATTTCATTGGACAATTCTAATTTCACAGTCACATGTTTGGCTGAGTTTCTAACCTCTGAAAACTACCCAGGATTAGTCAAAGATTAGTCTGTGTAGAGAGGGTCTTTTGATTCTCTTTCTTTTGCTGGCTTTGACAGGATATCGCCTGTGTAAGCAAAATCAATGTTAAATCCTTGCTAGAAATGCCTGGAAGTTAACATAAAAGTCACACAAATGATGGCCCTGGAGAAACTTGAAAACTGCTTGCATTTGCTACAGGTTTTGCTTAGAGTGCTGCAGTCTGGCAGGGGAGATTGGCAGCACCCAGGCATGAGCAGAGAATTGCAGGGCTGAGTTTCATTAAACCATTTTCCATGCAAAGTAAAGGTAATCAAAAGTAACTGTGAACAGTAAAGCATTACTGGAAAATTATTACTGAAAAATTACTTGCAGAATATGTATATATAAAATATATGAATCCTGATTAGTTTTCCATTTATGTGCTGGAAACTGAGGCTCTTGTAAGGACACCCGTGGAATAATGGCTGGGGATTATAAAGAAAAAACATATAGAAACCGGTTTAAAGGATGCCTTAGTGAGGGAAAGGTATGAGGAAGGAAATTCATTGTGCAGCCTGCCATGGGCAAGCAACTGATTTGGAGGAGAAAAGGGAATACACATTTCAGAAAGTGAGTGTGGACTGTTAGAGAAAAGTTGTTGGCTACTCAGAAGTATGTATCTGAGAGAGAACTGACCCATGAGACCCGAGCTCAGAAAGGGGTTCAAGAAAGGGTGTGGATTTTTAATGTCTTTGTGTGTGCATGCACATGCATGGGTATATATATCTAGATCTACATATTCATATGAGGTACTCTTCTGCTCTCCCAAAAAGAAATGTATGTGGAAATCTTGTCAAAATCTCCATGTTTGCTGGCTTTGCTGTTAGATGTGAATGAGTGACTTAAAAACTGGAGAAGGCATGGCAGTATAGAACAACAGTGCATACTACTGTAGGTGGTCTAACATGGGTCCTTATGATGAGAGCAGCAATACTGAGTGGTGGTGCTGTTCTCAGAGGGTAGTATGGAAAGGGACAGAGAGATGGAGACTGTCCAAGAAGTGTGGCATGGTGCAGAAGAGGGACAGTGAGTGATTTTTTTCACAGAAACTTGTATTCTGAAATGCAAACCTCAGCAAAACAGTCTAGGGAGTGTGTGGCAAGCGAAGCTCCACATATTTCTGAGTATTACAAGTTTTGAAAGACTTGAGAGGGTGAAAGCTTTGCCCTGAGTGGTCAGTAGATACCGATTGCCTGAGATGTGTGGGGTTTTTTAAACCAGTTTTTTTTTGTGAGGGATTGTAATAGGGCAATGGCTTCATTCTCTAGCCATAACATCCTGTGGCTATGGCTGGTTTGTATTTCTCACAGAAGTGCCTGCTTGTTACATGCACAGTATTTTTCTTCTTCTCAGAAACCCTTGTGATACACTTATGTAGAATTTTGTTTATGTCTTTTCAAATTCAGAGAGCTGACCCTGAATCCGAGCATGGAGGAGAACAGATTTTTTTATTCCATAAGACAAGTCAGTGGGCAGTCATGATAGTGACTCTTCTAAACATTCTGTCTTATCCCAGCAGCAGTGCAGGTATCCAGAAAGGAACTTCTTACATTTCCTGGCAGCTTAATCAGTACTATACCTGTTTTAAAAACTGACATCATCTTTTGGGTTATTGAAAGGCTACGTTACAAGTTGTGAAAATATGAACAATGCTGCATAACAGATATGTACGTAAGCTTAAAGATGTGCTTTCTGAAATCCATGATTATAAAGTTTGCTGGACTACCCACAAAGTGGTTGAAATAGGTTTGTGTACTGTTGTTGATGGATTTTTGGTTTTGTTTGGTTTTGTTTTTCCTGAATGGGAGAAACTCATACAGATAGAAATCGCAGGAGTAACTCAAATTTTCATTCCAGTTGTTGTGTCTGTGTGTGCATTCATAAGTGTGTTTTGGGAGAAAGGAATAAAAGGCAAGAAACACGGTGTACATGTGTACTTGAATATAGTATATATTGAGCAATGACCAAGGTGGCAGAGTTTGAAGCTCAGATTTCTAAAATTGCTCGAGGCTCTGATGCTGAAACCTGTTACCAGGTCCCACTGACTTCAGCAGAATTAAATTAATATTAAAAGGTTTGAAAATTAAACAAATTCTTTGTTGAACTGTGATTGAGTAGTCTGACCTAGTTCTAATATGCTGCTATTGAGAGTTTAAAATAAGCACAATTTTCTTAATCTCCAGAATTTGTTGTATACTTGCCTATTCTTTTGTCTCCTTGTGCAAATTCTGCTGCCTGCCTCTGGGAAGCTGTACCTGCTTGTGCTGTTCAGAATGAGATGATTCCAGTACTGTGTTTTTCTTATTGGAATGACTGTGGAAAAGAGCTGAACTGCTATTGAGGATGGTCAACTGCCATGCTACTGATTTGCTCTCTTGGATATATTTCTTAAAAATCTCTGCCAGCATCTCGGAAGTGAACAATTTTAAGAAGTAGAAATTACAATTACTATGTTATAAATTATTCTTTTGCATCAAAAACTTCCCATTCAAAGTAAGCTACTTTGGGGGAATGACTTAGTGTTTTGCTGAAGCTGTGTATTTAAAAGGGAATTATGCATAGTGCCCTTGTTTTGCCAGGTTCAAATAGATACTCAAGAATCATAGATGTTTCAACAGCCCGAAGCAGTTGTCCTTTTCCTCAGTGGGTTTCTTAGGACTGTTCTTATGTAGCATGTAGAATACCATATGACTTCTAATAGAAGCATTTAGATCCCTTATTAGGTTGAATGTAAAGCTGAGAAGGGTGAGTCTGTGTAACAAATACAGCTGCTTCTTGGGCTGGCCGGTCGATTTCAGCAGTGCTGGTTTCAGTGGTTGTCAGTAAATTTTGCCAGATTTAAAGTGCTGTGTTTTGTTCAACTCAGACATGTCTCTAGTGAATTGCTAGGATTGAGGTTTCAAGGCCTTTTATACTATACTTACAGTTCATCTAGTTTGGCTTTTTTCAGAACAGGTTAAAGGTGCTGTAATCAAAGTGAAAAGCATGAACTCATAGAACTTGGTTTAGGAAACAGGTCTCCCTTAATCCAGAAAGGTACATGAGAATTGATAGCATTGCTACATCTACTCTGAGACCTGAATCTTGCAGACTCTTATGGATCTCCATAAATTGTTCATATTTCTATTGACATTGCAAAGTAGGTGTCTCTTTGCAGGACCTAGACCTTATTGTAGCTGTGGAAGTTATCCTTCTCTGGATAAATATTCAATTTGCTTTCTTATTGCTGACAGACTCTCAACCTAGTTGATTGCAGGCTGAGGTAGGTCACACAAAGCATTTGTTTATTTACTTTTAAAATACTGTTTTGTGGTTTTAAAACTTCTGTCTTTGTAATTTTTTGTTGGCATTGTTAAGTCTATTAAGTGGAAGGGTACCTAGGAATACTTAGTATAAAAAATGTGGATGTTTTGTAGAGGAGGTGACATTTGTCAGAAATAGCTTCACAAATATGGTTTTCCTCTGATGTGCTAGAATCCCCTTCTTTCTTTATTGAGGTGTAAATGAAAGGAGATATTTAAAGTTGCACTCACTCAAATTTGTGATCAGTGTTATATTCTATAGTTCAGTTCTCCAGTTGTGTTACTGAAGTGTTTGTGTTACCCATGTGTGCTGTGCCTGAGCTGACCTGATCCTGGATACTCTATAGCTGAGTTTAAACAAGTCTGTGTTATGTGGTTTTGCTTGGTTTGATTGGGCTGGATTTGGGATCCCTATATTCCAATGTTGCTAGCTTCTCTCCTAGCCATCATTTTCTATTTCATAATGTCTGTGATTTTGCTTTATCTGGGCTATCTAGTCTCACAGTTTCCTTGGATAGTAAAGGGATGCACTGGATAATGAGCTGGTATTTCAGTATTGTTCCCTCTTCTTTGCTCAGCATAGCAGGATATCTTACTTGCCTTTGGGGTCACTGACAAACAGATTTGCTGAGCAGCCTATGACGCTGCTAGTTGTGTTCCATCTGTACTTCTGTGGCATTTAGAGCCCCTCAGCATGCAGGTTCCTCCAGTTCATGATACTTCACTCATTCCTGTGGTATTTTAAGTGATTCAGCACTGCATTGTAGATTCAGTAAGTTTACCTAGATCCTTCCATCTGTTCCTCAGAAGTATCTTATAATGTGACAGCTACAGGTGCAAATGTGTTCATTCATGTATAATTTCAATTTTAGATCAATAGCTATCTTTCACAGTAGAGCTATGATAGATTTCCTTGGAAAATTGCATTCACCAGCGCAGTGGGGACTATAGAAGGATATGAAGTAGATAGCTTTTAGTACAGGATTCTCTTTTAATAGAGAAATGATCTGTTATTTAATTCTGTAATGAGATGGGTCGGCAAACAAGTAGCTGTGACCATAAAGCAAAAATATGAACTGGCAGCACTGCAGTGCAGGCTGCAGCCTTGATTTCTCCTAACTTGTGGTACATGTAAGATGACATACTCCTTAGTAATGTGGTAACAATGGGGAAATTAGCACAGAGAAGCTGTAGGGTGCCATACCCCACTCCAGCTTACTGCATCCATGTGTTTGCTTGTCTATATTGTAATTGCTCTCTATATCTAATTTTTCCCCCTGGTTTGTTATTAGGTAGTTTCTCTAATCACTCATTGTTTTTGTGGAAGGGCTGCACCATAGCCTTTGTATTTCACTCTGCTTATGAAGCATTTGTTTGTATCACATTCTTTTCCCAAGAAAATAAATAATGTCTGTTACCAGTGGAATAAAAATGACTTTGTTGTGGTGGGCTTATGTGGGCATGGTTTTAGGGAGAGGGTTAAGGGGACTATCCTGCTCTCCACATGTCTTGGAGCATATGTGATCACACCCAGCATGACACATGGGACAGAGAGACTCTTTTACTTCCCCATCCAGATTGTATCTGGATTGACCCAGCCTACTGCTCTGACTCCTGTCATAGAGGATGTGGATTCCTGTTCACAGTTTGTGCCTTTATGCCATTTATATAACACAGATGGTTCTGCATTGGTTTCTGAACCAGGCTATAAATTTGGGATAGAAGCATGAGGATGCATGGATGTTCTGTTTGTAAATTAAAGATCACTAGTCTAGTGTGGGGTTATGTCCTGTAGTTCTGAGATATGCATTGATGTAGAGAGGAAGGAATAAATTTCCTTTTGCATCCAAACATTGCATTAGTTTTTATGTAGGCTTTCTGTGTCTACCCTCTTAAAATGTAGAGGCTTCCTCATTTTGGATCCTAGCTCCAAATTATTCTGGGCATTATTCACAGGGAAAATTATGGTCATACAAATTACACACTCAACATGTGAGATTTTGTGAATCGGGTGTTCATAAAACTTAGGCAGGATTGCATGTGTGTGTGCAAATCGTACAAATTTTGAATCCAAGTGATACACAAATTGTCAGTGAATAGGTTGCAGAGCTTCCTGTCACTTATTTTTATGGCTAATGGCTTTTTTTATATTCCATTTTCTACAAGTTTTCATTAAGCAGTGCATGTGAAGTGCTTCAACTTGACTTTGATGCGCATTCAGTATCAGAAGGAAAGATCAGGCCTTTTATCTCTAAACTACAGATCAATTACCTTTCTAAACACTTACCTCATAATTTTCCTTTAAATAAAAAAAAAAAAGAAAAAAAGTACTACAATCAACTGTATTAAGACAAGAAAAATGAAAGTGGTTAAAAAAAATTGAAGCATCACCTAAAATAAGGTACAAGGGACCATGGACCTGCCATTACATACCAGTGCACAATTATCACATAAAGTATAAAAGAGAAAATGGTACTTATATTTGGAAGTTAAAAAATGCTTAATTTCTTGAAACAAGAAGGTAGCTGGCTTGCTAATGAACTAAATATGTGACAACTTTTAAGCCTAGCGCAGCTGCTGAGTTGTCAGAGGAGGTGACTTTATCATCATTTTGATGGTATTATGCTTAGGATGAAATAACCACTTGTTTCAGAAAACACTCTCTAATATCCTATCTGAAGGTTGGTGTCATAGATTTCATTCCTTAATATTCTAGCTGACATTCCCATTTTCTGAAGTATGAGTCTTTAGATACATAAGTCTTGGATATTGTAGTATCAAGAAGGCTGCTATGTGCAGCATTGCAATTAGGTAGAGAAAACCCTCCTGCTATAGTACATATGTGACCAGTAAAACAAAGGTTCTGGGGTTTTTGTTGTTTATACATTTTTACTAGGACTCTCATAATAGTACAGACAGGTTCTAAATGGGAGTGCTTTTTGATTCAGCACTATAAGACTCCACAAAAAAATAATCATTCAATAGAAATAGCATTGGAGTTCAATGTAGATAATAAAATACTAACATCCTCTTACACGGCTCTCATCTGTGTATGTTTCATCTTCAGAGGTATTTTTCTTTTCTCTTGAATTGACATGACATTGAGTTATTATTTCAGAAAGGAAGAAGTGAGATTGTTATTTTATTCATTTATATTCCAACGATATTAAACATACTAGTTTAAAAACACAAAACTCCCCCTCTCTGAAACTAACAAAATAGTCAAATGCAGAAGAAGCTATTCAAAATTGTCTTTTAATAAAAGTTTAAAGTCTTCAAAATATATTTGCCCCTGGAGCAAACTTTTTTCATTTAATATTGTGTCTGTTAATTAGTGCTTCAAATTTGCAAATTCTTTATTGGTTTATATCAATGTAATACCCAAAGCTCATCTCATTGCCAGATTTGAATGAAATATGATCCTGTTTATTCTATTAAAACGAAGGCTTGAAATTGTTACCCAAATGCCACAGGAATTCTTGCCATTTTCTCATCAAATTCCTCATCAGATTTTTTGTTAAAGTCACATTGTTTTAGATTTTGAGCCTTGGCATTTAAATGAAATTCAATGTTCCCCACTGGAGAAAACATCTGCAGGGACATATTATGTACAATATCCATTCCAATCAAGCAGGAGTGCACTGTGTGACTGAATGAGAAGCTTATTCTTACTCCACTTAGGTTTACCCTGATGTGGCTATTGAGTCAGTCTGTGAGAAGAAATGTTTAGAAAATTAAACTAGCAGAATAGCAAGGATTTTTTTTTAATACTCAGAGCAAATACTTCCAGTTGCACAATATTAATTTAAGAGTGACATTTTTAAAAAGAACCTGGAGGAGTTTGGTGCCAAATTCCCTCAGAAATTCAGTGGAACTTGGGAATTGGAGCTTTCAGGTTGCCTTAGTAAATCTCTCTGAGTGATTAGCATTAAGGGATTTCTTTGAATATAAAATCATGATCTGCAGAACCTGAAGGGAGTAAAGAGGTGTTGGGGGAGAATGAAAAGAAAGAATAAAAATATCAGTTCTGTAACACTATAACATATATTAAAAAGTTGCAGAAATTCTAGAAGCATGGGGTTAGCTAGCAGTAAAGATGACCTGGAACAGGCCCTTTTTGAAGCAACTGCCTTACGCACTAAGCTTGTTCCCACCAGTTGGTGGGCAAAAAAAGGTGGTGTGGAGGAGCAAACCCTTCTACAGCAGCAGTGGGTGTTTATGAAACTTGTTCCTTTTCCTAATGAGAAATGCTGATTAAAAAAAAAGAAAATAGTCTATTTAAATTTTATTCTTGGTGACAAAGTCCTCTGCCATCCTCTGAATGACTTATTTTTAAAGGCAGAGCACCTGCCTGCAACACCTCTTTGCTGCAGAGCTGTGAATAAGGACTGTTGTTATGAGCTCTTTTTTTAAATAAAGACTCTTTATTAAATAAAGACTAGAAGAGATGTGCCAGTGGAGGTGACAGGGTCACTCCAGAGGATTAGTAGAATTTATCTGTATTTAGCACTCCAGGCCATGAGGACCACATCAAGAATACCAGGTCCAATTTTTATGCCTCCTAATACAGGAAGGGCATTGATAAACACGGACAAGTTCAGCAGAGGGCTAGCAAGATGGAGCTAGGCTGTTGGCAGTGGGGCACGGTGAGAGCAGGAGAAACAACAGGCATAAATTGGGGAAAAAAGAAATAGAGGTTCTGACTGGATGTAAGGGAAAACTGTTCCCTCAAGAGCATGGTCAGGCATTGGAATAGAGTATGCAGAAAGGCTGTGCAGTCTCCACCCATAGAAGCTTCTAACATCAGGTTAGATGAAGCTCTGTTTAACTTGATCTGGCTTCAGAGCTGCCCTGCTTTGAGCTTGAGTTTGGGCTAGAGACATCCTAAGGTTTCTCTCAACCTGAATTTTCCTACGATACAATTGGATTTGTAGAGAAAGTTTCATGTTTCTATTTAAAATCTTCCCCAGTCCTTTCTTGTCCTTACCCAATCCATTTCTCTCACTTTATTATTTAGTCTTACATCAATGGATCTTCCAGTGGTGTATAGTACCTTTCAAGCACACTTCTGGAAGAACCGATTAGTGATAAAATACCAAGAAACCCACAAACCAAAACCCACAATAAACCTGCAAATACACTCAGGAAAAGTTGTCCAATATGGTCACCAGATAGAGCAAATTCAATTTGTAGGGTACAGAGGTAAAAGGAGTAATGATAAAGAAACAGTAAATTTATGGTAGAGTTCCAATTCTGTGTGTAAGTTTTCCTGTCTGACTAAAGCAGGTACATTAAAGCTTATAAACTTAGGATTAACCCAAGTAGTGCGGTTCTAAACTTCTCAGGTTCACTTCTGCTTCCTTCAAGTTTGATGAGACAAGGGAGTTGCACACTGAGTTTGGAATTCAGTAAAGCTGCACACCAAACAAAAGGTGTTACTGAAAATATTCTGTTGAAATCTCTTGCATTTTACACCCAGAAAGAATTCATGTAATATTAGCAGCTGATCCTGGCTGTCAGAGGAACCATGAAGTACACAAAAAGTTTCTTAGAAATTAGGTAGGTCAGATAGCAACTGGGTAGATCAAAGTCCACTACAGTGAGTATTCTGTGCTAGTAGAAGAGGACTCTCATCCACCCTATAGCTAACTGCACAAAAAAGGTTATTTAAAGCACAAGTTATAACATATAGTCTTCAAAAGTATTCATCAGGACCTTTTGTTTCTGATTTGAAAGTATTTGGAAAGCCTAACTGCTTTCACCTTATAGTGTGAATGAGGTTTTTTTACAGACTAGCTCCCCTACCTGACCACGAAAAGTTAAATTTGTTTTCTTTCATATTTTATATCAAGCTGTGTTGAGTAGAAATGAATGATGAAAAGACACTGTGAGTTAGTCTAGCACTTGACAAAGAGGTCAAGTTGTTTGGGGCTTTTTGGTGGCCACAAAAGGATAGAAAAAGCAGATCAGAAGTGATATTCCATTCTTGTCCTGCAGGACCATTAAGGGCAAGTTGTGCTCTGTGGAGGGTGCAGTGCTGGTGGGTTTTAAAGAGAAATGTGAAGCAGTGAAATAGATGTGTGAATGTTTTGGTTATAGTGGAAACAAACAGGAGGAGAAGGTGAACTGAAACATCACCATGCTTGTTCAACAATTCAACTCACTTCTACTGGCACGCAGGAAGTTGGCTGATGACATGATAAGTGAATAAGTATGTACAGCAAGGCTAGACTGGTTCTTTTTTCATAACATTTCAGCCTTTGCTGTATGCTTCAATAGTACTGTGAAAAATGTAGTGCTAAAATAGGGGCAGATTCTTTGTTTATTTCTGTCGGTGATTCCCTATTAGATTTGCAGAGATGACATGTCAAAGACGAATTTCTGAACTGCTTCTTCAGCAATCTCAACTGGTCTTTGAATTTCAGGCTCAGATACTTTCTAGCTCAAACATAATTATCGTGAATTTCAGTAGGTCTAACTCTGCGTTCAGTTATAGCCAGGTAATCTCCTTATCTTTTGTAAGCAGAATGCAGGAAATTCTTTTCCTCATGGAATTATTCAATTTTGGGTTTGCATTTGTGTTATAAACCTAATTCTTCATAATGCATGGTTGAATTTGTCTTGCTTTCCTTTAGCTACTGCAATGCTAATAAGAGTAAAAATAGTACCTTAATGGTAATTTATTTTAAATTTCTTTACTAGTTAATAGATATGATTCTGGAGATATGAATTCCTATGTGGGGAACAGACTGATTCAATAAGCAGTCGCTATTTTTGCAGGCAGAGTACAAGTTCAAAACAGAAAGCTGCTAATACCACAGAGATAAAAGGATCATTTGCACTAATTTATGAAGCTAATTAATCAAATGAACTGAGTATATTAACCAGTTGGTGATATTCTGCTGAGCAGGAACTGAAACAGTTAGAAACTACTTCAGTCTTATTTTTGTTATTACCATGACATGCTTTAACTTATATTGCAAGTTTCCTGCGCTGATAACCCTTTCATAAACACTGACAGCTTGAGCAGTTCAATAAACAAGGAATGTGAATGCTCACAATGTCCAGGCAGATCCCTCTTCACATCATAACGTTTTCTTAATGAATTACTGAGAATGGAAGACAAAGTATGTGAAGACCCCTCTGGCTGTAAATATTATGGGTATGAAAATACTTTAAATATTTAGTAGATGTTTATTGCTAAGAACAGTAGGGATTTATCTGAATTTATAGCAAGTTAAAAAAATATTAAAGTTCTGTGCAGCTTCAGAAGATTCTGCAGTGGAAAAATGTGTTTCTACTAAAATTGTGGTAAATAAAAATACCAAGGAATGGTTGTTTTATATTGCCTAGAGTCTGTACAAGATGCAGAGGCAATGTATTTCAATGTATTTCAATGTTAGGTTTCTTGGTAAAACCAGCAGCCTAGCTGGAGCAAAATGGTTCGAGATAGATGTAAGAGTTTTGCAGAGGCTAGGCCAAATAAGAACACCTCAATCCTTTAAAGCAGAATTAAGGGTTGCTTTCTGATGTGACAGAAATGCTGTGTAATGAATCCATTTTGTCTCTAGAAGCCAGTGGGAATGAGACATGCAAAATAAATGAGAATTTGTCTCTCAGTGTCCAAGGCAACTCTGTAGAAATACATTCCCACATTGTATAGTACAGGTGATATGGGAACTGCTTCCCAGTCCTACTGCTGAGCAGCACCACATTGACCTGGGCTGTAGGCTTCTATCTGCTGTGCATATTCCAGTGCATTGGCAACATCTGCAGTAACCTGACAAGAAATCAGACCTGTATATCTGGAATGAAGTTGTATGGCCAAGACTCGTATGGAGAGGTTAGGTAGGGGTAGGGCCTGAGACCTTAATCTTATTTAGTGCTGCTTGTGACAATAGCTGACTGAAATACATTTAGGAATCCCTGCTATCAAACATTAAATTCAATGAGATGAAATCCTGTTTGTCTGGATTCAGTAGTATCTTCAATAACCTTTGGAAATTTGTTTTCCATTCACTTTTCATTCCTTCTTTTCTGGAACTTTAATTTCCTGCACCTTCATGCTAAAAACTGCCTCCTCAGTCAGTGACGTGCCATTCTGGTAAAGAGAGGGCACAAAAGCACAATCTAAATACAAAGGTCAGTTCTTTTTCCAGCCCAGTCCATTTCCCACCTTGGAAGATTGAAAGGAACAGCCTGTTTGATACCCTTTGAACCTCTTGTCAGCTGACATGAATTGAAGCAACCCTAAGAATACTCAGTTTTGTTTTGTGGTCAAAGCTGAACAAAGTCAAGAAGGAATAATGTGCAAAAGTGAACTTCTGGATCTTCTGCCACTGTACAGCACTCAGTGTGTAATGAATACAATGCACCAAACCAGTATGTCCAATAGTATCTTTACAAGAAATTGAAATTAGAATATTTTCAAATGTAGATAAAAACAAGTTTAGTGACTGTTTCCTACTATTTTTCAGAAAGAAACGTATCCCTAAGATGTCATTATGTCTTTTGAAGGTCTTTCCTTAACATTTAATGCTTTTTAAGTGCAGCAGTCTTTCCCTTTCTATGTTAAATCATTAACTGATGATATCCAGTTCACAGTTTCAAGGACACTTCATATTTTTTGCCTCTTTTCAATTTGTAGAATAGTTCCTCCCCCTGGCAATTCCCACACATTTTTTATTGCATACTGAGTGGCCTCGATTCAAATGTCTTCTGTGAACTTGAGCATCTTTCAGGATCAAACCATAAACTATGAGTTTCAGAAATAGTTATAATTTTAGGGATTACTGCTTTTCAATGCATAGAATACATTTTGTAAGTTAGGTATTGTGAGAAAGTTGCTGGTATCTTCTTAGGAACAGTTGCTTTAGATCAAAACCGTTTCCCACTCTGTTGTCCTTTACCATATCAAATAACAACTGAAACAGCAGCAGCCAATGAACATGGATCAATGGTATCTTCAGCCACTGCATTTGTGTAGGTTTAATCCATTTATGTGAAAATCAAGTTACTGCTGGCATGCTTTTTCTTTACTGGAAACAATTGATAACATTACTTCAGAAGAAATTAATCCAGAGAATTAATTAGCAGAATCTAGTATCCAATAAGTGTAGTCTTGAGAAAGATTTCATGGGTGGTCAATTGTGACATTAAACGGAAGGTAAAAAAATAGGTACTGCCAGCTGTTTGCCATAATCAAACGGAAGTGGCTGAAAAGGAACAAATAGGATGTCATTGACTTTGGAGAGAAGTAAATAGGTCAGTTCTTGTACCTGTCACAGAAAAGCTTTGAGAACAATTTTTTCATGTCTTTGACTTAGGCCCATATTTAATGGCTTAATTTTTTGGAAGAAATAATTTGAAAAATAGTAATAGCAATAAAAGATTGTTTCCAGGTCAGTCAGATTGCTACTGCAGAAGCTGCATTGGTGCTGTAGGATCAAATTCAACCCAAGTCAGAGGGTGAAAAATAAGTCAATGCTTACTGCCTTCATCAGCATTCCTGTGGCTAGTTGAAGGTTTTGCAGTTTAGGGATTTGGACCTTACATATGATGATTTAATGAATTTTGACTGATGAGTGGCAACCTCCATACTGTTGTACTTGAATTTTTGATTCTGAGTCCAGTCCCTTTTTTAAATTTTATTGTTATTATGGAAGGATTGCACTTAAAAATACAAATGGAGATCGGTGTGTTATTTCATGAGGGCTGTGTGTGTGTACAGCCAAGTACTTTGAGCCAGATTTTCAAAGGTATTTAAGAGTCTGAACTTTCAGAGAGATGCCTAAGAGGATCTTTGAGAGACTGTCTGCATGTTTAAGCAGCTAAATGACTTTAAATATCTTGGATTATTTTTGAAAGACTTAAGCAAGTGTTTAAGCACCTTCTTGAAACAGGGTTTTAGTAAGAGTGAAGGTCTCTTAAAATCCTGAATAGGCCATATTTTCCTGGGGATGGGAGTTGTTCATGCACCTCCTAAATGGAGAAGATGTTTCTAAGAATTGGTCATGTTTCATTTGAGAACTCTTTAAAAACTGGCTTTTGCTGCTTACTCTAGTAGTTGTAACTGTAAAAAAAATAAAAGAAACCACTTTCCAGATAGAAATTCTATTTTAAGCCATTTCTCTTTTGACCCGTAGGCCTACGTATCCCTGACTTAACTTTGTGAGCTGTAGGTTGTCACAGAGAATGATTCTGTTTTTGGCAGCTGTGCTCATTCAGCGTGTTTGCAAACTTAGCAGCAAAGTGCTTCTGTATTTGCTTTGTCTTGGTTTCTGAGCAGTGACTTATTTACTGAAACATTTCTTTTTCTATCTTTTTCTTCCTTATTGGAATTGATCGTGTGAGTGAAATTCAGGATGTTGTGACTGCAGGACTGTGTGCTGCCAGTTTTTCTAGGAGGTATTATATGCTTGTAGGACCTTGTGTTTCACTCATTACTCTGATTAAAGAATAACTGAAATAGGAAAACATGCTGTATCATTATTCACATTAGAAATGTCTTTGGTGCAGTCTTACTTGTAAAATTAGGATTTTTTTTAAGATGCATGTTTTTGGCTGTATTTAAAGTAGTGGTTGTTTTTCATTTTTCAGAAAAAAGGCCCCGAGGCATGTGTAAAACTAGTGGCTACATAAAGCTGAAGAATCAGATGTCTGCTGGGCAAATTGACAGAACTCATTAATCTTAGACGCAGTGTACTATAGAGTCTGTCCTTCCATGCACCTGCCCATGCCTAAAGTAATTACATGATGGCACTATTAATACTGAAGAGCTCGAGTGGGGATAGGGTTATCTTCTCTTCTTAGTAATTGATTGCTAGCTGATTAGTGGACAACATTTCTCCTACAGTATAATTGCCTTTCTGCCATTGTAGCCTCTCTAACCTGGGGGTTAGGCCATCTTACTGGTTTTGAGGCCTTGACAACAGCACCACAGCCCTCAAAGTAATGAACTGGAACTCAGTCACTGTGAATTCCCCAAACAGAAGAGGACTAGTTAAATGTATTGCAATGCTAGCATATTTTACAGCAATCAGACAACAGAATATTTGTTGACTTCCTCTCTTGCCTTCCTTTCTAGGAAGATGTTTTCAAACCCTCTGATTCCTGTTGGAAAAGCAGGCAGTTGACTTCTATTAAATCACATCTGTTGCTTGTACAAAGTTATTATCTAAAGTGTGTCATAACTGTGTATGTTCTGTGACTCTATAGAAACAGAAATCTATATATTTGCTTCTTTGGGAAGAAACTGGTAATAAAGGAGCATATGAATTCTGCAGTGGGGTCTCAGATCTGCTGATCTCTAAAAATTATTATGTTCTCATATTCTGAAAGTTGACTGTGTTGTGTTTGTTGATATCTGGTAGGTATCAGGATGCTTCTCAGATATGATTTCCATGGCGTGGTGCTGCAGCGTTTCTCTCCCTCCCTGACCCTTGATGCCAGCTGTTCTGGCCTGGGGACTCAGAGACCTGCTGTCCAACTGTACTTGGTGTGCAGGTTCATGAACCGGGAGGTGAAAGACTATACTGCAGGAGACATGACAGATATGAATCTTAGCTAGACATGAAATAAATGCTAACTTCACCCCCCAGCTTTCTGCTTGCCTGAAAAGTAACTACTATCTTGCATTAGCCTTGCATCTTGCTGTATTTCTCTTTTGTATAACTCTGCACTAAACCAATCATATTAATATTTGAGCTTTCTTACACTGGTCCTGTACTCAGATGGGATGGAACAGCACTGGTACAGCAAAGGAATCTCTAATCTCTTCCTGGGTACTGAACCATATACTTCCTTGCTTGATTATCAGTTTATTCTATGGTACACTCAAAAGACTAATTTTATTAACATTTTCTAAAGACTTCTGATTGGCCCCGTTCAGCAC
This sequence comes from Acanthisitta chloris, assembly GCF_000695815.1. Lineage (NCBI taxonomy): Eukaryota > Metazoa > Chordata > Aves > Passeriformes > Acanthisittidae > Acanthisitta > Acanthisitta chloris. Next base: position 54,861 of record NW_008664867.1, on the reverse strand, counting down.
AATTGCTTAGCTTTATCACTGAAGTGGATGTCTAGGTTTAAATTCTGGTTCCCTAGATCCCCATTTCCATTTAGGAGCAGTTAATAACATTACCCAGTATTATTTCCAGTACTCTGTCTATGAATCCAGCCAGAGGCATATTTCTAAGAGAAAAGTGCAAGAACACACAGTTGTCCACTGTGTGACATAACCTCCCTGGAAGGACATTTAATTTTCTAGCTTTTGTAAATTACCAGGTACCCAAAAGAATGATGATTTGCCTTAGGAATGATACTGCTCAGAAATCTAAATGACTTCTGGCTTTCTCCTTGTGGCATGCCCTGCAAAATAATACAAACATAGCTGAAATGATCGAGTATTTTGATTAATGATTTTGTAGTAGCCTGTGAGCTATGGAAAGGTTCATATGGAAATCAAATCCCATGCCAACTGACTTCCATGAGTGCTAGTTTACATCTCAGACAACCTTTTTCTCTGCTAATGGAGTTTTCCACCTGATGAGTGATTCTTAAAACTAACTTCTGATAGGTGTGTGGCTGGAATAGAGAAACTGTAGGGGAGAGACAAACCGAGTTTTTTCTCCACTTCACTTTGACATGACTGCTATTAAAAATTCACTTTTTGCATCTAGAAAATGAACCTCAGATGAACTGGAGCTGAGAGAAAACAAGCTGTCCTGTGCAGGGTGTACTTTCCCTTCATGGCATGACCAGACTTTGAGAAGCTGAAGTCCATGCTCCTGTGTAGATTCACCACACAGACCCACTTACACTGGGTTGTTTAACAGCTACATGTACTAGTTAGATTTTACAAGAAGACACCATAGTTTATACTCCATGCCCTTGTACAGTATTCAGTGGAGTTGTCCTTTACACATTCGCCTGGGATTACAAACTGAGCCTCTGCTGTTCTCAGTGAGTTAGCATTGATATAAAAATGTCTAACATACAAGCTCATGCAAATTGCAGGACTTTTTAGCATTTACAGGAGTATGACAGGGGATTAGGGATGGCTATTAGAGAGTCTTCAGGCCACAATGGAAGTGTGTTCTCAGGAAAGGAGAAAAGCCTTGGCATTTTTTCTCCTGATTTCCTTTGTTTTCTGCAAACATAGAGCAGCCTGTTCTCTGCACCGTAAAATCTAAACCAAGGAACTTGAACTGCATAATTCCTTAAAACAGTCCTTATATCTCTATCATTGTTAAGACCTTGTTTGTGGGATGGAAGGAGAAAGACCAGTCTTTCCCAATAAATGCTGAAGGATTTTTAGAGAATATTGATGTAATGTATGCATGCATTGATTCTAAGTAGGCCTAGATTATGTGTCATAAAAAATCTTGAAAATGTTAAGGTTGCAAAATGAAATTTTCAAGTCAGGAAACACCAGCATTAAGGTTGCTCCTTTAAAAGCATTTCCCTGCTTTGTGGCAATATTTCATGAACGGTCTTTAGTTATTGGATCACATGCTGGGTTTTTTCCTACAGGACCACTGCCTCATTCACTGCACAGATGGGTTATGTTCTCCGAGTTCAGCATTTTAGCTTCGTTGTTTCATGTGTGGCCCTAACTCGTTTTATCTGGGAAATACTCATATCCTGCTCTAATTAGAGAAATTTCACTTCCATATAGGCTTATCTGGGCTGCTCACCATGTCATGCAAAATGCTTCTCAAATGTTAGACATTAATTTTCAAGCTACCTTTAGTAGGGGGAAGTTGTACGTCTGTTGCACAAAGGGAGGACTGAACCACAGAATGATGGTAATAGACATAACCAGGTATTTTGTCTAAGATACTCAGGACCTGATTTTTCAGGATGCTTGCTAGAGTATGTGATCGTGTTTATGTTCTCTGCTAGAGTTCCTCTCGATTTTAGTCTGGTGTAGAAGTTTTTAACACTTCCAGAAATTACAAATTAAACATCTGGAATGCAAAGGCCACACTCCCCTTAGCCATTTGGGCTCTTAGTGTCACAGATTGGTATAGCAAGGAAGTCCAGAACATGTTAAAAGGACATTCTTGTGTACTCAAGACTCTTTACTGCAAGTCTCTAAAGCTCCCCGTCACCTTCTATTGAACTTTAAACGTTTTAAACAAAAAAGAAAAAAACCCGGAAGAGATGAAAAGCATTTTCACTCCCCTTAGTGACTGAAATATTTTACGAAGGCCAATTTTTTTTAAAGAAAGGCCTATGCCTCATGAGAAGCACTCCTGCTTAACCCAGATTTTTGCCAAGACGACCTGAGAAAAATGTGTTTCTGAACCTCTGATCTGGTTGGTTTAACATTTTGATGTGACCAAGCCCAAGCCCATGAAAACCCCAGACTTCTAATTTCTATTCTGTGTCTTACTGATGTTACCAATTCTATTCTTTACGTTAAATAATCCAGCTCCTTTTATAATATGGCTTCTCAAATTCATGCATTTACTCATTTAATCTACATCAGGGCTCCACAAAGGAACTTTCAAGATCCTTTGGTAAAGTAGGAGTCAGAATGAAGATCTTAGTCCTTCCTCTGTTGGAGTATGAGGCTGTATTTCTTTTTTTCCTATGAATCATTAGAATTCACTTTGCTAAATGAAAATTAAGCAGAAGATGTACACCAGGAGCATACTTAATACTCTCCAGTGCTACTGGGCATTTGTTTTGCAACCTGAAGCAGATGTGGACATTATAATGTTAACACCGCAGGGGTTGTGTACCCTTCCCATTGGTCTCAACAGGTGTTAATTTTGGCATATCAATTGATTTTCTCAGATTTCAGCAGTAGGAACATTTCTTTAAATCAATTGCATAGACTTTTGCAGTCAGGGGTGGTAACTGTTTAGAGTAGTAGGTTGCCAACACACAACTAGGCATATGCTTTGTTAACGAAGAAAGATGTTTTTGTGACATTTTGTTCAGGAAGTCTCGGCCCAAGCAGTTGAAGGCGAATGTGGTGCCAAGGGAAGTGTCATGGGAAATGCTGGGAAACCTTAGCTACAGGTGACGTTACTGGCTCCACCTGTAGTATATAATACCTACAGCTGTTTAAGTGATGTTGTCCTTTGCTATCATGTTTCTTATGTTGAACTTTTTGAATAGTGAGTCTGAAAACAACAAGCTGAGCTCATTAGTAGATTAGGTGTTGCAGTGAATCCAGTGTTAGTTCTCGTTCTTCAGTTTGAGAGGGTTTCTTTTAGAGAGCAATTACATCTGATTGACATGTTTTCATGTGCCTCTAGCCTTGACTCTTTCTTACTAAACAATTCTAGATCAAGGACAGTGACTTTTCTACTGCCATTAACTAAAATCTGGATCCAGGAGAAAAAGTTAAATACCTTTTAAGATGCGACTTGAAATGAATTATAAAATATGTATAAAGAGGAATATATTTTGGTTTCATATACTGTAGTCATTGAAAGTCAAATAAAAAACATAGTTTAAGGCATGAACATGCATTAAAATTAAGAAACAAATTCTGTATTTCTACTTCAGATCAGGAAAATGAAGTGGAGGGCCAAATCCTGTCACTAAGTGTGCATATAGCTTTTGCATGTAATTTGCACTTTATCATTCACATTAAATGATGTAATGTAGTGAAGTTTTATACTAATAATGCTTTTTATCCACTGAAATCCTAGTAAGTGGAAGTGACTTTTTTTAATGAAATGTATCACTGTAAAAAAATGCATACTTGAAGATGCTAAGTGTTCTTGCCCACTGGATTTTGCTGTTTATGGAAAAAGCCTTAATTTGAGAAGGATTAAAAAGTTAAAAAATAAACAAACAAAATTAATTTCTCCCTTACTAAGCCCACTATAACTGAATGTTTGCTTAAGTGTTAATGCAACTTTTTAATCTTGGACTTGAGTTGGATTTTCAGTGGGGTTTTTTCAAATTTGAAATTTTATTTATGGGTTAAAGTGAAACAGAAGTCTATTGCTTCACTCTCTTTGCGCCCCACTCTCCAGGGATGTATTTTTACATCCCTTGCATTCATCTGTTATGATCCGTTAGCAAAAATTATTTGGTTGAATTTGTGTTTTAATGAAGTTGTAAGAATCTATCAGGGTTACCCAATAAAGCAAAAACTGCAGTTGCCCTCCTTTCATAAATCAATGGCTCTTTTTTTCTGAGGGCTGTCTTAGGAAGCTACATATCAATTTGTGTTGCTTAAACCAGCTGTCTCAAGTAAGTTGTCATGCTGCAGCTTTTAAAGATATTCGGCCTGACCAGGGAGTGGATTTTTTTCGTTTGAGAGCATACCTGTGCAGCAAAGAACATTTTGGTATGTTTTGGATCCCTTTGTCACCTACCTGCTATAAATTTGCAAAAGTCCCTCTTTAGTTTTTGTATCTGTTTCACAGGCTAGCATATCCAGGACTTCTCTGTTATCAGAACTTTGGTTGTTTTGTTTGACTCTAATAGCTACTCAGAACTGTCTTACAGATTTTTCTTATAGTGATTAGTGTGCAGAGTTTTGCTTGTATTTTCTTTCCCATTTTGTTTCCTGTCTTGTACTAATTCACTGATGAATACCAATTCTTAGTGTTGGTATCATGGTAGGAGGTTTGGGATTATGATCATCTTCTTTTTCAAGGGAAATGCAGCTCCACCAGGGAAGTGCAGATGAAAAATTGTAGAAATTATTACCATGGAAAAATGACCAGAAACACTCCTTGTTCTTGCTGTTGGCCCATATTCTATCACGAGCAAAAGCTCTGGTCTGTAACTATATCCGGAGCGTGTGAATGCAGATCCTCACATTATGTTGTATTTTGAAGTATTTTAGAATTGGCTTCAGAACTGTAAGGCCCTTAAACTGTGAACCTTATAGATAGTCCAGGTCATGTGGCTGGAGAGGATGTTGACTAAATTATTGTGCCTGATGCTTGTCTTGCCCTGAGGATTTCTGTCCTTAATATGGATTAATTATCCCTTTGGTTTCATATAGATTTATGTAAGAATATTTAGGAATGCAACATAAGAATAATTTACTGCGTTTGCCAAAAGCAGAAATGCCAGGTGATACCACACAAAGCAATAATGGCTCTGTTAGTCCTTTGATGTTTTGCATTACTTATCTTGCATTATGAGTTTTAGTAGCCCAATGTCATCACACACATAGTTGCCTTGCATTTTTCCTAGAATGAGTTGCTTTCCTATTGATTTCAGAGGCCTCTTACTTTCCTCTCCCTGCTATTGCTCACACTCTGCCACTCAGTTAAGTGCTGTGCTCTAATGGTCTTGGTAACTACAGAGTATGCCAGGTGTACTTTTCTTTTTGACAACAAAAGTCCAGATGACAAAACTGTTTTGTTTCTATGCATTTTTCCCTGAAAACTTACTATAAGAAAATTAGTTCTCTCTTGCCAAATTAATAGTTTAATATAGTAATTAGCAAGTTCTGCCAAAATATCTGTTCCAGCAAAGAATTGCATTTGGGAGCTCTTCTATTTTTTCCCTTAAGCACTGACCACAGAACTTAATTAACTTTCTTTTCCATCATAAATTCCAGTGCAGGCAATGACCACTGTGTCCTCCCCCACTCCTACATGTTCACTTATGATAAATTGTCCCTTACACAGCCAATCTGGAGGCAGGTGCCTGTATGAATCTCAGGGGTTATACATACTGTACTATCCATAGGGCTGATTAATAATGAGGTTTTCACTGAACCCCCTTCTTTGTTCTGTGTTCATGCTTCAGTGAAATAGGGAGAAGTTTATGGCAGAATGAGAGGGTTCCTCCCCTCCCCATTATACTTCTCATTTAAACTAATCTCCTTTGGAATTGATTTGCATGTGCATGCTGCAAGGTACCTGCATTAACCCCTTGACCCACACAGCCATTCCTGTGGTGTAGTGTAAATACCACCTTTGACCCTTCCTTTTTCTCAGTAACTCCATATTTGTATGCATCTGCATCAGTGTGTTTACTCTCCCTGCATTTCCCCTTCCCTTGTTGTCAATACTGCATTTCTAGTCATCTCTAGCTGAACTGCTATTGGCCAACAGTCTGTGTACAGGGTTTCCTATTTTCTTTGTAACTTTGCCTTTGAGATTTTTGTCCTTAAAAATTACTAGAAGTTGTGACCAATTTGTTCGAATATTTCAGGAGACACTTTCTAGGAGTCTGTCTATATCCCAACACACACGTTTGTAAACATTGTCAGGAGCCAAAGTGTAATCACAGAGCAATGAAACAAGCTATTAGGTGTCTGTGTGAATAGATGCTGAATTTCCTAGGCTGCAGTGTTCTTGCAAAGCAGGGTGGTGCTGTGCAGGTGCAGCAACTGGTCTGGGTTGAACAGTAAACTAGGACACAGTAACTCAGGGCCAGTGCTGCCATGCCATATTTGCATCTAGGTCTCGATCTAGTTCACTTGAAAGTCTTCACACTACACTCCTTGGAGGTGAAAGTCCATCCAGTGGAACACGTTTTTTGCATCTGAAATACAGACAAGGCCTAAGTTACTTTGGAAATGGAAAGTTGCTTTCTCCCTAATTCTGGTCATTAGACACTTCTGAAATCATCAGTTCTTCATAGGGAAATCTTACCAGGCCTCTGGTAACCTTTTTATTTTTTTTCCCCACTCCACTGTTATGGAGCTTTGATTGCTAAACTAAAACTAGGAATTAAGGACAGAAAGGGTGCCCTCAAATTAGGTATTTAATTCTTTCTTTGCCTTAATATAGCATTGTATTTTTGTTTGCTTTTGTTTTGTTTGAAAGTGCTGTGGATTCTGAGCAGAAAGTTTCATTGCACTGTTAAAAGAAATACTTCTGTGTTTCTTTTATGGTGGCAGCATTTTGGCCCTCAAATTGTGCATGAATACGGCAGAGACACAATTTCATTTGATGGAATTCCCCAGTGCCTTGTTGAATTTCTTGTAGCTGATCACAGGGGGAAAGATTTTGGCCATGATGCTGCTTGATTATTCCAGCACTAGAGAATTTGTTCTTTCCATTCAGTGTCAAGCATGGTGCAGGCCTTACTGGCTTTGATATACTGCTTCATCACCCTTTATTTTAAACTTTTTTCCTCAAGGTTTGGTCTTCAGGACCTTTGCTTATCTTAGTTCTGTCCAGGAACTATTGCTTCTTAAGTAATTTTCTTATTTCCTGTTCAAGGCAGTTCTTTTTCTGTCATGCCTTTTATTTTTTTTCTTCCCTTTTCCCTGTTCCCACCTCTTACATGCATGAGAAAATAGTCAGGAAGGATAACAGAAAAGACAATGTGAACCTCCATATAGTCATTGTTGTTCTTGGTTCAAAACCAAAGCACTCCATAACTAAATCAAGCTCAAATATCTTGTTACCAGATTGAGGATGAATGTTTTAATTACTAACAGGTTCCTGAAAGTGGAGAGGAAAAAAACCTACTTGAAAGAATAAACTTTGTTATCTCCTACTGCTGTATGTGTCTTCATCATATAAAGCTGTCAATTTGACTTTCCTTCTTGAAAATAGCCTCTTGAAATTACTTGATATCTAGTGGAGGGTTAAACTGTAGTAATATTTAACTCTAGCTCATGATTCCTTTTGTTTTGCTAGGCAGACTGTCACTAATGAGAAGTGAGATGTTTCATCTCCCTGCATTTTTCACTTATTATCCAGGTCTTAACTACAGTTTTGTTATTATTTTGCATTCAAAATAAAAACAGGACATAGAAAAAAGTAGACACCATGCTGAGTCCAAACACCATCAAACAAAAGGTTTCTTCGTACTTAAAGGCTTCTCTCTGATCTTCAGATCATCCCTTAAAAATGCATAACAACAATTAATGCCAGGGGGTTTCCTGAGTTGCTTTTGAGAAGGACACTCTGAAGCAGGAAGGGTTACTGTAGGTGGTGTTGGTCTTGTTTCCTTGTTGAAAACAGCTGTATTCACATGCCTTTGAAATAAGAGTTAATATTTTTAATGCAGTAAGCTTAGCTTGTTAAAAGATGCTGGTTATTTTTAAGATGCTTCATGATACCATATTGTGTGCTAACAAGAGCAGTCTTTACTTAGGAGAGGTGCTTTCTGCCTGTTGAGGAACTTTCTAAAGGATGAAGGAATCTTATGGTGTTTTCAGACATTATTTATACCATATTTGAGTGGAGTTATCAGTCACCAATATTGTGTCAGGAACTGGTGCTTACAGCCTGAAAATTCTAACCACTATCAGTAGCAATGAATTCAGTATGTGGTATAGTTTTAATTGCATGTAAAAGAATCTATTTGCTTTTACCACTCGAAAAGCCAAGACTAATTATTTCCATTTGGCTATTATAGTAGCAAGGTTTGGCTTTTGCCTCAGCTAAAAAAGGGAGCTTTATTTATTTTTTTGGTGTCTGATGCTTTTACTGATCACAGTGTTTGACATTCAGGAAGGAGGTTCCAGTGATTTCCACTGTGGCAGTCAGTGACTGGACTAGCTGTGAACCCATTTCTAGGAGAAATGCTGATGGTCTGTGTTGTCAGCTACACTGTGTGTGCTGTTGGCAGCACTAACACGGACTCAGCTTTGCTGATATATGTGTTACTAATGTTCACATGTATTAAAATGCATTCCAGGCTGGTTTTGTAGTTTCCATTTACATACTCCTTATAGGGAGAACTGGGCAATGAGCTGCACCTTCCCATCATACTCTCACTTAAGTCTCTTTGATTACATATTTTTTTCTGAACAATTTATTTTCCTGATGTAGAATGTCTTTAGATTAGGATACAAAGCCAACATTAGGAACTAAAGTAGGAAAGAACTTGGTTGTTGCAATTCAGAGTAAAATCTGTTCCATAAAGTCCCAAATTGTCTAAAATGCTAATGCTTGAGGTTTTAATGAGATGCTTTTTATTGAAACATACCTTGAAATGTGAACACAATAGCAAAATCTTTAGTGTATTGGGTTCAAAACTGTTTAGATGTGAAGTCTAGGTCACCTGTTTTCAGTCTGTTACATGGGGAGTTGATTAAAGCTGCTTTGTGTAAGAGCTGCCATACATTTAGGATAAACATCAGAAATCATTAAAGTCCTATGTAGTAAGATAGTTGAGACACCCTTGAAAGTCTAAGGTAAGGCTAGACTACGCAGGAGCTGAGCTACATGGAGGAAGGACTTTCCTTGTGGAACAGATGCAAAACCAGAAATTGGGAAATTCATCCTTGTGGGTGAGTAGAACAAAGACATTTGAGTGCTATAGATGAAGGAAAGAACAGACAGGGCCAGTATGGCAGAGGCAGATTGAGGATGGGCAGGAAAATGAAGACAGCATGACCCTGAAAGAAAGCTAGAAGGGAGCCCTTCAGCACAGGCTAGAAAAAAGCAGCATATTGCACTGAGCAAGTGCTGTTTTCCTGCTGTGTTCAGGGGAACAGGACATATATATTTTTGAAAATAAATAGCTTTGCATCAAAGAAATACCTGACTCTGTCATCAACTTCTCCATGTAAAAAGGAAAAGAATACATAAGACACTGAATGTTTGCTACTGCTCTGATCAAAACATAACATTATTTATCTCTCTCTGCCTGTACCAAGGAACATATGAGGCTGCTAAGGCTACCTGCTGAGGGCCTTATGGCAATTTTAAAAAGGTATTTAAGCTCCTGAAGATGTAGAGGCACCTAGTGGAGTTTTTAAAAAAACATCCAGGATCCTAACTCTCTTCACAGACAATGGCAATTAGATTCCCTGGTGTTTCATAAAAATCCTGTTAAAGGGCCCCTAGTTCTTTCAGTGCTTTGGAAAGGATGCACCTTTGTCCTTTAATCTGAACTGTGTTTCACTGTGGAAATCCCATGGCTGGTCTCTGACAAATATATTGGTCTGTTCTCTCTGCTGCTTATCCACTCTGGGTGAGAATGAAACGGGGAAGCTTAACTATTGAAACTATTGAAAGGCTTTTTGAGTCTGTGCAGTTCTCCGGGGTCTCGATACTTAAAAAAACTCCAACCTCCACTCAGCTTATGAGTGTTGTGGTAGAGGCTACTTGGGAATGACATAGTAGTCAGGAGTCAAAAACAGGAAGTGAGATCTTTAGCGAGGAATATCAGTAATATAATTGTAAACAGTTTCTCAGTGTACAGAAGCTCTGTCATCAGTAACACAATCAACATGTCAGTGTCCTGTTTGAAATGTTTATTAGACTTTGTTCTTACTTTCCAAAACTCTCCATTTTGTGCAGAAGCTGCATTAGGTTGCAAGAGTTGGATTTAGCTTTTTTATTTTCTGTATGTAGCCACACCTTGGCTATGAATTAAGACAACTAAAGGTGGCAAATGTTTATTCTTAGGACAAGTGCATGGTATTTTCCCAAGTAAAATCTACGGAATGCAGTTCTTAAAATCATTTGTATGATTTATGCCAGACATCTTGTAAAAGTAAGTAATACCCAGCAATCAAAAGAGAGAAAAACAGAGCTGTCTGGCCAGTTAATGAAACCTCATCAGGAATCCTTGGGTGTTGGCTTGCTCATGGAAAGATAGAAGTCTCGTCACTGTTAGTTTTAACTGGAAGAATGTGGAGTATTTTGTTGTTTCCTAAAATCTTTTCTTAAACTCTGCTTTCTGCATATCTGTGGCATCTCAGTAATTCTGAACAGGAAAAAATCCTGAAGTTCTTTTCTGTGTTAATTTCAGTGGCTGCTGTTTTCCATTTTGATTATATAGCCAAATTTTGAAGGTCACCCTGTCCTTAGCAGTCCCATCAGAACAAAGTGCTAATGCTGACTTCTTTCCTGACAATGCAGAGCTTTAACTAGCACACAAGAGGAGTCCATCAAAACTTTATCCTCCACTGAGTATTATTGCATTTGTAAAGATAATATTAATACACAGTTCTAATGCTCTATGGATCATTATCTGGCAGTGGACCAATAATTGGGGATAAAACATTAGCAACTAAAAAGGAATACTGATTCCTTTGGGCTTATAATTGTTGTTCGTTACAAATTGCTACCAAAATAGGCCTGAGCTGATTCATAGAGAATTAAGTAGAATTGGTTTAGTAATGTTTTCAGGTTTCTGAATAAATTATGAATGCATCTTGACTGTTAGAAGGAGCCACTGACATTATGAAACGGTAATGAACAGATCTGCAGGAGAAAAACAGCCTCAGCTGATCATCCTGTTCAAAACCTATTAAGGTCTGATGAAATGAGAAGATTTTTTCCTTCCATGTTTAGATGTGCAACAAGTCATAAGTTGTGGACTTTAATAATATATTTTCTTCACAAGCAATAACACAGCAATTAGGGAGTGCTCACTGAGGTAGAAATAATGGTAACTGCTGCACAGATTAGCTTTGCTAAAGGGAGCTCTCAGACATACAGTAAAACAACATATTCCAGGTTCCTGTTGGTGTGTAATTTCTACTTTATTTACTTATCATCTCAGTTAAAGAGGACTCCTGGCAGTAATGAGGCTACATAACTGCATATATAATACTATAAGATGTTACAAATTATATAAAAGATAAATCTAATGATTACCTATTATAATGACAGTGCAATCACTGGGGAAATTGTACAGTTCTGAGAGGCCCATGGCTGCAAAAATGCCATTGCACAGTGTGTTATTTCTGAGCTTTTGCTTCCGCACGACTGTTGATAAAAGATGTGTAACTCACTTGGAAGGGAACTGCTAAACACAATGGCTCACAAATCTTCATCTAGTGAAGCAATACTTACAAGTGCTGTGGTAAGTACGAAGATAACAATCCTGAAAACTTGGAGGGGTTTTCTTGCTGCAAATTCAGAGTATTTGTTATGACTGTGGTAAAAATGAAGATAACATGTCTGCTAAAATGAATCTCTTATACTGTAACTGCCTTAAAAATAAACATGCAAAAAATGCCACATACTGCAAGTTCCATCAAAAGAAGGTATGTTCAAGTCCATCAGTGCTAACTCAGGGAAATGGATATTAGTATCTCTGAGCCCCAGCAGAGTTTTAATCTTTAAAATCTGCAAGGACTCTGACTCTGATGCCTCAGATGTAGAACATTAAAAAAAATGTCAAACAGAATTTAGTCATAGATTAAGCACAGTACATTTCGAATATGTGCTTACAGTAAAACATTTGTAAAATAGCAAATGTTAATTAAAATAAATTATGATTAAAAAGCACTTCAGAAGTGTCAAGAATTTTTTTTTTTCTTTTTGTGCTAGATGATAGTGCCTGAATCCTACCCCCTCCTCCTGTGAAGGCATTTTTAGGATTATATGTGTAATGTTGGCTGCAAAGGCAGTATAGGTGGTCTGTTACAGAGTGGTATGGAGATATTGGAGGCTTTTGGTGCCGAGTAAATTGTGATATTTGTGTAAATGAAATATGTGAAGGAGAGCCAAAATTAAGATTTTAATAAACAAGTGACTAAAGTTAAGCTGTTAAATGTTCTCTGTAACAGCTGAGCACTTGGTATTTAAAATTGAAGTGCTTACTAACTGTAGCCATGTTGTGTTGTGAAATATTGGCCTTGAAGAAGACATAGTGATTTGTGGTGCGGTTGGTTGGTTGGGGTTTTTTTAACTATTATTTTTACTATTATTATAAATTTTTTAGGAGAGAACAAAGAAGACAGTAGTTGGTAGATTGTAGTAAGGTGTAGTCTAAAAGTGAGTGTAGACTTCATGGACTTTTTGAGTAAGCCCTGCAAATGAATGGCAGAGAGGATGGATAATGTGTGTTCATGCTCTTTGCTTTATGTAGTTACACTGCAGTGGTTGAAACTGGATGTGGAATAGAAGGGTCCCTACAGGACAACAGTCTTGTAGTCTATGAGAGCATATGAATGGGGAATATTAGACATTTGGTTTTTATGATTGATAGTTCACACCCTTGATAGAAGAGGAAGGGAATGAAAGTCAATGATGACACAAACCTTATGAGGAATGACAGGAACTAGACTGTTGGAGCTAAAGAGAGAGATGAATAAGATACATTTGTATTTGAGAATATTCTTTTTATTCAGGGAAAGTGTTCACATCTTCAATTTGTCTGACAATGAGTTCTTTTCTACTATTCTTGGCCACCTCTGGAAGGTCTAGATTGGGACTAGCTTTTTTCCTCCTCTGTGAATATTTTTATAATGAAGAGCACAAAAATAGCATCCTTTTTGGAGATCTCTAGGAACAACTGCAGTCTGTTAAAATAAAAATTTCTGGAGAGGAAAATGAAGGCACTAGTTAACAGGCAGCAAGGCACATGAGGGGAATTGTGAAGGTAAAACTGCCTGAATTTTGTGTGATACAGGTGTCTATATTCAATTACTATGAAGAAGTCAGTGTACTGTTAAAGGGTCTGACCTGAAGTCAGTGAACTTCAGATGTTGTGTTAGGCCTTGCAGTGTGTTTGCATGTTTGACTGAAATGACATACTCCTGCTGTCATTTCCCAGTTCCAGTACTTTGAGATTCGCTTCAAACTGGTCAAAAGTCATCAAGGGAAAGACAGACAGCTTATATGGCTGTATCAGCCTGTTTTCCTCAGGAGCCTCCATTTCTGTGTGCGTGACTCAGGCATGCATACATATTTTACTGAAATGCCCATTTCAAAGGTTCTTTCCGTGGCCCAGGATTTAATTACTGCTTCAAAAAATGCAGGAACCCAACCCATCTTCCTTAACCAGTCACTCCCGTCGTATCTTTAGTGTCTCTACAAGATTATATCAATGTCAAGAACAGTGAACCAATTTTTATATGACAGCCAGAAACTCTTCCAGGAGCTCTTGGTAAGTGATAATGTCTTAAACTAAAAGGCATAGAAGACTCCCTAGTTGCTTCCCTGCAGTGACAGTCATGTGATTGCCAACTCCCAAATGAAGAAGATGCTGTCCTCACTTCCACACCAAATTCTGTCTGGCTTGTGAGGTATAAACTAATTCCCCTTCATGGGTATATATCTGGTGGTGTGGAACTGTACTATCAAGAAATGTATGTCTTCAATAAGGCATGACAACTTATCAGTTCTGTAAGCTATAGATTACACCAGTGTACTGTGCCTGACTCAATCTCCCTGTGCTAAATCATGTCAGGATATGAAATTCACTGTTCCATAAAAAAGAATAGAGGGAGTCAAAATATCTGTGCACACAGGTATATACGTGTATATAGCAAAAAAATTATAAGTTATTTGGAGACTCTTAACAATCCCTGTCAAATCCCTTGGGAATAAGCTTTTTGCCAGGTTAAAATTCCAAGGGAGATGACAGAGGCCCAGTCACTTGGGTCATTTACAGCCAGACTAGACAAAGCACCTCAGCATTTTAGACTGGGAGCACTCCTGCTCTGGCAGAGGGATGTTATTAATGACCATTAAGTCTTGTACATCTCTAAGATAAATTTTGCTCTATACAGATATGCCTTGGATTGTAAAGTCACTATTCACATTTTAGAGTGTCCTTTCGTATTATTTTTCAAGATCAAAGCCACAAGATGCAAGAGGCAATAAATGCATTAGTATAAGTAGTCCTTTTTAAAAAGTTTAGGGATTAAAAATAATTCACATTGTATAAATCACATGGCATAATTATTGCATTTAAATGTTACATTACACTTACGTTTACATTAATTCTTAATAGGTCTGAATTTTTTCCTTCTGAAAACATAATTGGAAACTATATTTTCCTTCTTATTCTAATTAAAATATTTTAATAAATGTTTATTTAGATACTATGTCATGGAAGGTTGCAGCCTTGGCTGCCTAATGTAATGTAAAAATCAATTAGATGCAGAAAAATATCTGGTTTTAATTTACGAAGACTAGATATCTGCCTGATCGCTGCTGGGTAGCAATATCCATAACATTTTATATATTAAAATAGTAATGATTAGTATTAATCTTGGACATGCTGAAGTATTTACCTATTCATATATTCAAAGGTAATCTGTTTCCTTGAATGCAGCTTTTGAGTTGCCATATTGTATCATTTCTTTACCACAATGTCTTCTGCAGTGGTAGGAAAGCAATTTCTAACATGCATCATGTACTCGAGGTTTATTTGTCTCATGCAGAGATCAGCATGCACACATTGCTGCATATGTAAGCCTTGGAACTAATTGCACACAAAACAATGCAAAGTTTTTAGCATTGTACAACAATTAATAATATCTCTGCTAGTGTAAGGATGTTTCCTTCTCCCCATAATATCTTACTCTATGCCCCCCCAGCCATAAATCATTTCCAACCTGTCAGAATGGATCTGTGCTGGCAAAGAAACAAGGGTAATGTTTCAATTTTCTCCATCTGGTAAGATATTTACTGTTAGTTTTTCTCCCTCTCTGTAGTTATTGCATTTGCATGAAGAACTATGTATTGTAGACTGATAAGATTTCCTGAAATAGAGTGGAGGAAGCATGACCTGTCTCACGCTAAATCTGAGGTTGTGTGAGACAGGGTAAATTCTGCCATGTTAATGTTATGGAGAAGTGTAGCTGAGGACCAGACTGCCTTCCTGCATCTCTAGTGCAAAGGGAGAGATGTTGGCACACTGGCAGAGAGGCTAGGATTGTGACTGTAGGCCTGTGAGTCACTCTAAGCACATCATTCCGGTCTTCTCAGTTTACAGAATCAATTAAAAATTCATTATAAGAAAATGCTTCTTTGTTTTCCTAAATATCAGTCATTCCAGCATCTGGTCTTTAGCATCTATGTCCTTTTTGTGGCTTAAACTGCAAGCTTGGTGGGTTACTGGGATTTTTTAACTTCATTTATGTTTGGTATATTATTAATTACTTCTAAAAACTAATTCCATATGGGAAAAAGCAATATCCTCTCTGAGTACCAGATCCTGTGTTTATGATGGCTTTTGTGGACAGTTCTTTGTACTGCTGGGGGAGTCTCCATTACAAACTGGCTCACAGATAATGTATGGGTTTGCAAAAGCCATTAAAAATAAAACTTAACTTGCACAGAGAGAAATTTTTGGTCCTTCTGAAGTAACCACATCCTGTACTTGTAGGATCCATAGACAAAAAGAATTATCTTGATGCACAAGATAGTAAATGCTTTTTGAATAGTTCAAGTTCCAGACCTTGAGGCATAGCACTCCTCAGTAGAGTGGTACAGCAAGGCATGGGTAGCAATGATGGGCCTGCCCATCAAGCTGTTTGCTACACCAACTCTGGGCCCAAAATGCTCTCTGAAGTGGGAGAATTCCCCCCTATACTAGCCCTTGTTCTATACATTGTAGCTCCCATCATTTGTCTTAGGATTTTAGCCAATTTCTGCTTCTTGTCAAACCTGAGTATTCAGTATTGAGTTGAAATTATAGAATGATATTAATATTATGATGTAATTTAACACCCCTTTTGTTTTTTATTTAGTTTTAGTTTATCTTTGGTTGTTTTAGCCATTTTAAGACATTCAGTTCACATTTTCAAGTTTTGCTTCATGTTTGAGAAATCTAGACACTTTTTTTAATGGAAGCTCAGATTCACATTTATTCGTATGATTTCAACAGTCAGGAGTTTAAGAAAAATAGCAAATATCACAAGATTCATGGGAAAATAATGAGAGTTGGCAACACTATCAATTTCCTCTGAGCATACTTCCATTATAGTTAGGTTATTGGACATAGTTATTTGTTATTGCAAGGCTTCCTCTGTATGAAAAGAGCAGAAGCCTTGATCTGAAAGAGAATAAAACCCATGAAGAAGCAGACGTAAATTCTGTGTGAAAGAGCAGAGAGACAGTGTGCATGTGCATGCATGCCTCTGTCTCCATGGATAGTCAGCACTGAACACTGAAAACAAAATGCTGTTTGACTTAACAAGTAGGGAGAGTACTCAGAAATGTAGAGGCACAAAAACGTCCATGCAATTTCACAGCTAAATACACTACAATTATAATCTAATGCAATAACAATTTTAAGGGTCATTTCATAGTAAGAGATGAGATATCTTTTGAGTGGAAGAAAGCTCCCACCCAGCCATCACCTAAATAACAGTTATTGTTCCCTGGGAGAGGAAACGTTTGGACCAAATTGCTGATACAGGGACAAAATACCTTTTCAAGTGTTTTCTTGGTGTACCTGAAATTCTTAGAAGATAAGACAGACTTTAGAATCACACATCCCCATACATATGTGGAGTCTTGAACTCAACATTGCTATCAAAAGAAAGTTAACCCTTCCTTATCTGTGGGTTTGATATCTAAATCTTTTCCTGTTGAATGATTAGTTATTGCTGTTGTTTTTTGTTTAGTCTTTGGCAGCTCCACAATGCACTTTGCACAATGTCCCCTTGTCTGTAAGGAAACTCTGTGTGTCCCAGGACATGGAGTTGTACAACCATTGATAAATAAAGGGTAACTTTACTTTTTAATGAGGTCTAGGTATATGGCAAATAGTGCACTATGCTTAAAACATGAGCCCTCTGGGTAAGACCCTAACTAAATACAAAAGTAATGGGAATACTCCTTTTATCCTGTAACTTCAGTCTCAGCTTTTTCCTTTTTATGTGTTTGCAAAGTCTGTATAAGTCTTATTTGTGATGATGTTCATTTTAGCCCCTTGTTTTGCTCTGTGGTCCAGCAGTGACTGGGAGCACTTCAGAGAGAGCACACTTTCAGGTGTCACATTACAGCATCTCCTCTGGCTGATAAAAGGGAAGTATTAATAAGCTCCAAAAAAGCCTCATATCCAGTACTTTCACCACTGCGATGCTGTTCATTAACATGTTAGTAAGCATCAATAGATGCCTCCAAAAGAGACCAAAAGCAGCCAAAATAGAGCTGCTTCTTCCAAACATGAGCAGTGGTATAGAAATACTAGGTTGGAAAGGAGAGTTCCATTCTGTTTCATGGGTCTTTCAAAACAACGATATAAGTCATCGTTATTAAATCAAAAAGACACCCTCTGTGCCTGCCAGCCTTTCTTTATGTCTGCCAATCAGATTTCTGGAATGCTGTGTTTTCCCTTATAAAGCTAAAATGTGGTATGATGAGTTGAGAAAGGCAGAAAAGAGGAGGAAAAATTACTGAACTGATAAAAATATAAACCAGGAATTGTTAAAAAGTGTTTGTGAAGTATTTCACCAAATTTTCAAAATTATGTCTTTCGAGTTCTGCTGAACGATAGCTCTCATTTTCTCTTTATCCAAAATATGTCTTTTTTATTCAATATTCCATCTTCCTCAGAGAATGGTAACTGACTTTTCAAGAAGAAAAATAAAACAGAAAGGTAAGATGTAAGAAATGTTATATAAAACAAAGTGTGTGTATATATATGAGTAAAAAGGGGGAAATATGATGACAAATGTCAGTTTAAAACATTAAGGAATTATAAGCAAGTCAGTGCAGTAATTAAAAAAGATGTCTTCTGAGGTAATAGCAAGCAGGATTTGCTTATCAGGAGTGTAACTACTTGCCTTTCTGAATGTGTGATCCCAATGGAAGTAGCTGAGATTTACAAGCAGCTGTATATGTGTAATGTGATATATATTGCTGTTTGCTCAAGAAAAGCATTGAAACAACCAGCCACTTGAGTTGTTGGTTCATCTGTAGTGCTTGGAACATAAGTAGGTCCTAACACTCTTCATATCAAATTTTTTTTTGCTAGATAGAAGCCAACAAGACTGAAATGCAGGTTAACTTGAGCACATACCTGGGTTTGGATTTAGTAGTGTTTGAGGCATTTATGAAGGCAAAATCCCAAATTCTTGCTATTTCTAGAAAGTTATTTAGATTGTAAGATTGCAGTTGAAGTAAGTAGTTACTAAATGTTATCATTCCTAGCCAGTTTTATTCTTCATCTACTGTGCAATGAGATTAAATTCCCAGGCAGATGCCCAACCCAAGCCCAAAACACTAGCATGCCTGTGAGGGAGCAGCAGCAGTGTTGGGGTCAGGGCTGCTCAGAATACATTGGTTTCTGAATGCTGCAGAAATGCAGAAGCACAGCTGAGCAGTTCAGGATCACATTATGATCCCAGCTGTGCTATCACTGCCAGAAGGGGAAGTTGCCTTCATGTCCCCAGGCTCCCTTCTGTTGTGAAGTCCTTCCCCCTCCTGCCACAGGCTCTGGTGCTTGTGAAACTTTGCTAGCTGTGATTCCGTAGGCAGATCCTATCCTATCCATTTTGCTTGCTGGGTCAGTTTTGCCTAGCTGAGAGTCCAGGTCTAGGAGGAGCCAGAGGCAGGAGCCAGGAGTGTGTGGTGAGGAGCACACAGCTGTGAGCAGATGGCAGGGTTGAGCTTTTCGTTTTCCAGCAGCAGTAACCAGTGGGATCTGCTCACCATCTAACATGTAGCTGCTCTCAAAGCAGCCGATACACCTTTGACAACTTTCAGTTGCAGTGGCTTTGTTTTTAACATGCTCACAACTGATGCAGATATAATTACTTTTCCCAACATAGATTATCACGTTGGAGATTGATGTCTGATCTAATGAAAGGGGATAGTAAAGTTACTTTGTGTTATCTGTGATCAAGAATGAGAATGCTCATGCAGTTTTTCACAGGCACTATTTTTGGACAAGCTAATTTCTGAAAGCTTTTAATTGTTTTTCTCTTTTATTTGTGGTAATGATCAACCAAATAACAACTTCCTCAAAAAGTTAAGCTTTATGAAAAAACTCCTGAAAACTAGTGCTTAACACAAATGGTAAATTTAATTTTGCGGAAATGCCATATCTGGGGAACTGGACTTTGGTCTTATGCTCTGGTCTGTTATCAAGCTACTCCACTAAATTCCTCATTTAACATATTTCAAACTGAAATACATTTCAATAGTCTGTGGACATCTCTGTATCAGTTTATAATACAGAAGCCAGTGGAAGGAACTCTACTAAAGAAACAGTTATAAGAAAGTATCAGAAAACCACACTAGAGCTAATTATGCTCTGAAGAAGTAGTTATATTTATACTTTTGTCTTGTGCCTTGAACTTTGGTATTGCAATCTGGAACTACATTTAGACTACTTTGAATTTATTTTATTCAGTCAAAAGCCAGGCCAGTGTTGTTTATTGTGTGGATTACATTCATGCCTACTGAAGGATTCACTAGGTCTGAGTTTCTAATTATTGTTTTTATCCATTTTATCTCACCACTGAGACGTTTTGTTCGTTACCTTCTGACCACTGCCTAGCAGGAAATAATTTCCAGTTTCATAAGGTTTTGGTAGCAAACCCAGAATTTTGTAAGGTTCATGCAAGTGTAGTACATTTGCATAGCTCTTGCCTTTATGTTACAGTATTTGCTGGAAATATATTATGCGTTTCTTATTTCCTGAGAAAGCTGGTGACTCATGGGATTTTGTCCTGTAGTGCTGACTGTCTGGCCCAGTGGTGACCTTCAGCATCACGCAGGAAAACAAGGTCTATGGCACAGAAACTCTATTAGGTGTAATAAAGTGGACTCCAGAATTCTCCTCAGTAGAGTTACAGTTCTGGGGTGTAGGACAGCTCATATAATTAAAAACTCAGCTTGCTTTGTCTGCACTTCTGGCTAGTCCAGGAGAGAAGAGTAGGAGCAAGTTTCTTCAGTGCTGTCTTCAGCTTTAATCAGAGGTTCATCTGCCATCCTGCTGGGCCTGGGGAGAGAGGTCAGGCACATGCTTCAGCCTGCTGCACCAGCACAGCCCTTTTCTATGTTGCAGCCATATAAACAAAAATGGTTTAGTACTACCAAAATGATGTACTTTCTTATTGCAGGATATAGTCATCTGAGATTATAAATTCAGCCGCCGGCTCTTTGTTGATATAATGTTTGAAATATTCTTGTCCATAATAAGGACATTTGTTTTGTCTTCATTAAGCTCACTGCCATTTTTCACCACAAGATAATGTAAAGTCGGCTATGTATGGGATTTCTGTAAACAAAACAGTGCTTAGTTTTAAGAACTCTCAATAAACAACTATCAGACTCTTTAAACTTCAGAAAAGTTTGACTTTTACATTTCCCAGATGCCTCATTTCATTGTTGCCCTTAAAGTCCTGCTTTAATGTCTCTGTTGTGGTTTTTGGACATTTTGATAATTCATAATTTTAGTATTTAGGGTGACATTTAGATAGCAATGGTTTATTATTTTCTATAACTGTCCATTGCATGCATGTAGACATTATTTTGTTTTGCTCTATATAGGACTGGCCATATTCCCTTATCTTATTGCTGTGCAAATTCAGGTTCCTGCCCGAATTTCCTTCCTAGTCTCCTTTTTTTTTTTTTTTTTGGTCAAAGACAAAGCACTCGTCAGCGGTGAAAACTGATTGACCCAAGGGTTTAAAAACTTTTTTTGCCTCTAAAAAAGATACCAAAAGAAAGCAGCACAGTTAATGTGGTGATTTGTCTTTGCGATTCATTTCAGTACCTTATCTGTGGGAGCACTGTAGTGCGTGTGTTAATGTAGTACATTTAAACATCAGCAGATGGGGCCCTTGTTTCCTTTGAAGAATGGTTTGTCTTTGAATTTTATTTTTTTAATGTCTGTGGCAAGAATGAATTTTTCTTGTTGTAACCCATTAAATTAATGTAGTCTTTGTAGCGGATAGGGATCTAAACGCAGATCAGAACGCCTGAACTTTAGTGGGAAGCGAGTGTTTCCAAATCTATCTGGAGATCTAATTTTCATGGCTGGCCCTTATTTCTGTAACTGACTGAACAAAAACCTCTGCTTTGAATACCTCAGAAATTTTCTAGGGTTTGGAAACCAGCTGTTTGCCTTGTGGTTGAATCTATCTTTCAACTGTATTTCATAAATCTTTTTATAGGTAAAAGAATAAACCAAATTCTGTGTCTTCTCCAGCACAGGCAGTACTTTTCAAAGTTATTTACAAAATGTAGTTTCCCTTCTCCAAAGGTCAAATAACATAAAGGCTGTATAAAAGTAAAGAAAAAGGCATTGTGGAAGCAAAGCAGGAATCACTGTGGAGACGAGTGTTTTCTTTCAACTGTTGCATCTAAAGGAGCAGCATAGGAACAGACAGCTAAGGGGACCATATGTCTTAGCTCAATTTTCTTGTTTTTGAAAGACTTGAGCTATGAGTGGAATGAGTGCAGTATTTGAATATGGCCGTTTTGTTTCTAAGCTTGGTTGTCCCCTTAATGATTCTGTTAGACCTAAAATACATGCATTTTAT
Organism: Acanthisitta chloris; assembly: GCF_000695815.1. Classification (NCBI taxonomy): domain Eukaryota; kingdom Metazoa; phylum Chordata; class Aves; order Passeriformes; family Acanthisittidae; genus Acanthisitta; species Acanthisitta chloris. The sequence continues at coordinate 32,820 of NW_008664867.1, read as the reverse complement.
TTCTCAGTAAAAAATCGTATGGAAGACAAAGCAATATAGTCTGATGCCTTAACCAATCTTATGAATGTGTTACAGATTTATACTTGTGTTTTGCAAATGGGCATCTCATAGTTTGGAATGACTTTTTCAGAGTTGTTAATCTTTTGAGCTAAATAAGAATCTTATTTGAATGTGGCTGTGAAGTGGGTTTTTAACATAATGTATCATAGAGGGCAAATCTTTCCTATTATTAACTTGAAACACCCAAATTGCTCTTTCTGTGTCATTCTAATCTGTCATTTAAAATGACTGCTACTTGCTTATGCCAAATTGTTCATGTGGTACACACATGCACAACTTACAGACTGCAGGTTTGTTTTCTTGGGAAAAAAAAAGCACAATAACTAATACATTTAAAAAAATCCATAAGTCAAGAAAAGAAGTCACATTTGAAAGAAGAGCAAACAGTTTGCATTTATTGGGTATCGTACCACTTCCCAAGGGTTGATGCTAAGGGTTAAAGTCCTATGATTTTAAAATTGGAAATTACATAACATGGAAACAGTTATTAAGTTAAGCACATCAATCTGGTGTGTAATTTATTGATGCTTATGCATAAAAAATTGCATTTGTGCAGCCATGGTTTACACTTATTCTTTACTTTTATATATGAGACCTGTTACTAATATTTAGCACATTTTCAGTGTCTAATGGTGCAGACCATGTAAGGCCTGTAAAAAATTATTACTATTTTGATTCTATTTTTTAATTCCATTTTGGAGGTGTGATTTGTTTTCCAGAATTTAATAGGGAGCAAAATTCAGGAATGTTGTACTGGTTGCTCATTTAGCTGATTTGGGTGCATAACTCATAAACAGTACATACCATTGAAAGAGCACCTCAGCATACCATTCTGCTATAATTAAAATTCTTTTTATGCATGATATAGCATAATCTGAGCATCTCAATGCTTCTCTGGATTTTACTATTGATTTATTCTTATGTTCCCCTATATATTTGTCTGATTTGGGCCAAAATGTTCTGTTCTTTACCAAGACAAAATACAAGGAGAAAGATTCTGATCAAATCATTGGAGTTGTACTGGATTTTACTGGTGAAATTCCCATTAAAATTTTGTTCCCTGCAGCCATTGTATGTGGCAGTGCTTTAACTCAGGAGGGAAAAATTGACTTGCACACCACATTGACTCTATTGGCATTTTCTTCCAAAATGGCAGTGGATTATTTTTCAGGTAAGTAAGAAATGACAATTTTATTTGGGCCACAAAACACTCAGGAAAAAACCCTATACAGTACATTTTTCTTTCTGTATGCATGGAAAAGTATGATTTTAAGGTGTGCATACAGTGTACACAGACAGACAAAATGTTTAGGTTACCTATGAACTGTTTCTTATATAGTGCATTACATCAGTTAAGATAGACTTAGATCTAAGGATACAGTACATTTCTATAATATAAATTATTATTGTAGTGGCTTATTGATCATTTTACTCAACACACCAATTTTTGCATCTCTCTTTAGCCATCTATTCATCATGTAGATGATCAAATGGAATTTCACTTCCTGTTGCTCAAGGGAGAAGGTAAAAAGGTTTAAACCTTTGAGCAAGAGGAAGGGAGGGAAAATAAGTTAACTAAGAGGGAGGTTGCTTTCTTTAGAAGTAGAGAGCTCTGCTTTAGTTGGAAACTGAGATTCTGCAGCTGTTGAGAGCAGCTTACATCTTCCCTCATGATTTGAGTGTCATTTGAAACTGTTCTGTACATTATTAAGTACAAAAAAGCAAGGAAGGAAGGGAAGGGACTTTGAAGAGCCAGGACCTTTTGGAAACAAATATTGCATGTACAGTAGCTATATCTAGAAATGTCTACACAGATAAGTGACAAATAATAATCATTACTAAGCATACATGAAACTATTTTAGCTAATTGTACCGGTGGATTTTCTAAGTCTACCATTTATCTTGTGGCTTAGTGGTCTCTTTTTGTTTCCCGTTAGAAAACTGTTAAAATAAAAATGTGAATTAAAATGTGAATTGTACAGGTTAATCTTAAGGTTTTCTCTGTAGCTATCTTCGAGCAGAGGTCTTTAGTGAATTTTTCTAATGGATACTGTTTAGGAGTTCTGTCTTCTTGTAAGGCCTGCGCAGAATACATTGAATAAAAATTATACATGAGTTAGCTCTTTTTTTTTCTCTAATTTGATGAGCATGGCTGAGTGTGGTGGAGGTGTTCCCATGGGCTGTTTCTCTTGCTGAAACATTGCCACAAAGCATAACAAGTAATGCTTGTCTGATATAATCTGGGGTAAATTTTGGAGTAAATGGGGATGTTCCATTCATTGGATTTCTGAGGCTGTAGCTCTGTGGAAAGGGTGGAAGCTTTAGGTGAGAAAGGTTTTTGTGGGATTTGCTAAAGAAGAGTGCATTACACTGGTGGTGTCAGAAACTCCCAAACACAGTGGGTCGAGAAGGGAGACTTCTCCTGATCAGAATTCTTGTCTCTCTACTTCTCTTCATCTTTTATGGGGGAAGGTTGGGTATGTTCAGTATATTCTTTTTATTCCCTGCAAAACCAGTTTACCTTAAAATTGCATAAAAGCAGCTAATATAAGAAAATACATAGTTTTCTCTACCTTTTGGAGCATAGCAGCAGAGCTGGTTATGCTTAGAGTTCTACCTTACTGAGCATGCAAGTTCCCTCAGATCAGGAACTCTGGCAAAGCGAGTACCAGAGCTGACATTTTCATTGTGTGCCAGTGGATCTAATAAAATGTGTCAGTCTTGAATTTCAACAGCCCAACACCCTCCAGCTCTTACAGCTGGAGTTTAGGTAGCTCTTAGCGGTGCTCCTGAGGAGTTTGTCTGATTCCCAGGGCAATCTGTTCAAGACTGCAGAAAGTTTGACATTATTAATTGTAACCATGGATTGTCTGACTTAACGCTTCATGTTTTAAAACTTTAGTTTCAGCATACTTTCTTAGCTTGGTTTTCAACACAGTGTTCTAAATGAGTAATGTTTGATGTTTTGCAATACTTTAAATTAATAGATAACCATTTACAACGTTAACACTGTCTTAATGAAGATTTTTGCTTGGGATTACAAACAGCTGCTGGAAATAGAGTTCATCTATCATTTATAATCTTTTATTAAATTTGCACCTGGCAATGCAGCTATAGTTGAAAGCCTGTTAATTATGAGACCTGTGTTTGGGAGGCCTATAGGCCTCTCATTTCCAGTCTCATCAGACTAGAACTTTGTACGCAATCTTTTCACTCGGGTGGACATTTTTCATCTTGAGTGGGTCAACATTTAACTTCTTCCCTTCTCAAGAAATAGGTAAATACTCAAGAATTACCAGAAGATGTCGAGTAAGAAAAGCATTGAGGTTTTCTTCTTGCCTTTTTACCCCCCTCTTTATGAAGTTATCTTTGTCTGGAATGGAAAAACAAATAACAGAACAGTGATGAAAAATAGTTCATAATAAATGATTTAACATGTATAACTTTTTTCATTTATGAATTATCTGTGAGCTGCTTTGATTTTCTCAAATGAATTTGCTATTCAAAATTATTCACCAAATACTTTATCTGAATAATTTTTGGTCTGGAGATTGTTGGCAAGCAGATTGTTGCATGTATTTGAATTTCTAATTTCAGATATCACTCTGTGTATGTTGATTAGATGTAGTAACATTTATGTTCCCTGTTTGAAAGAGAAGGTACTAGAACTCATGAAATGAGATTTTTTACATGAGTTCTGGTGTTTGTAAGAATTATCAGTGAGTCCATGGTCTCTGAATGGATGGGCTGTTGATTGGTCCTTGAGTGTAAACTCAACTTGAAAAAGCCTAAGTCTGATGCCTCTCTCAGAAACAGTTCTCACAAAAAACCACCACAAATTCACCAAAAAATTGATATATGCATAAATGGACATATTTTTAAAAGTGTATTAATTTGACCTTATTTTATTAATGTTTCTCATTTTAGAATCTGATAGGGGCACAGAGTGCCTTTCTCATGCAGCTGCCATTGTCAGGGAATATCAGGCTGGAGGCTGGTAGGAGGATTGGAAGAGTATACAGGAGCTGGATGAATAGGACTTGAAAGGAAAATCAGAATATTTCATAGTAACAGGACAACTAAAACTGTCAATTTAAGGGCCACATTAAACTGTCCAGCATTGCATTATTTTAGGCTGACAAATCTAATGAAGAGTATAGGAAGGATGGATGGACAGAGAAAAAGATGATCTGATGTATTGTTTTGATGTGGCAGTTTCATAAAAACTGTCTCTAACCAGCTTACCAATAATGAGATATTGCTGTATGGAACTCAATACAACAGCTTTTACATTTGTCACACAGGAAGACAAGACAATATCTTGCAGAAAAAGAGATGGAGAAAATGATGAGGAGTATTAGAGAAACAGTAGGAGTTCTCTTGTAGGGAGAGAAACAGAAAAGCATAGAAGAATGTCTAAGAGTGAGAGGGATAATGCTCACAATGGAGCTTGAGCTGACCTGCCTGATCATCTAGTCTGGCATCTGAAATCCATCACAGGAGGGCTTGCTATATTAAAGATGTTAGCTGGCTTCTGATAGGAGTTAGTCACACAGCTTTTGCTTAATTTTGTGGACTTCTTGTTATGTTGGTTTTGGGTAACATTTCATTGGATTTTTTGCTATCAAAAATGCTTTATCTGTCTTTTCAGTCTATTTTGTACACAATGAGTGGATTAAATACAGGCAAATTCTAAAGAGAAAGTTCAGGCTTGGTTTAAAAATGAGTAGTGATTTCTTATGGAGGACCATTGTTTTTAACTAGATGGGTTAATACATTCCTCTGAAAAGATAACCCCTAATTATTGTGTCATACTGATCAGGTAGAAAAGAGGTGCAGTGGCCTTAGGTATAGTGGCCAAGTGGATTCCCAAAGGGCACAAGAAAAATTGTCCCCGAGTGTGTAATTTGTTTTGCTTTAATACATAACTTGACAGTGAATGGTGGTTGTTGTCACACTTCTGGATTTGAAAAAGGCTGTATCCCTTTGGACATTGCTGTTATTTAGAGTGATAGAGCAAAATCATAAAAGATACTACTATATTAAGTAAGTTGACAGTTGAGTAATACATAATTATTTTTGAAATCGTGACTAATAGAGGGAGTAATTTTGACAGTATTTGCTGGGGAGTAAACAGGAGACCTCAAAGAGAATTATGGAAAGGGAACTTTAAAGGGAATTTTGGAGAGGGAAGGAATGTTTAAGGCTCAGGGCTGATTTCAAAAGTTTTAATCTCATCAGTAGGGCAAGATTAACTGTGGCCTGAGTTTACATGTCCATGCAACTCCACTGAAGACGAAAGGAATTGTACTGAGTAAGCAGAATTTAGATCCTTCTTACAGTAAGGTGGCCAAGCGTAGGAGATGATCTTGCGAAAAACCAGTGCAGCAGTGAAGCTTGCACTTTTTCAGTCCTTTCCTAACTTGGCTGTGTTCCCTTTGAGATTTGGTTTAATTATTTGTATGCATTTTTTTAAAGTGCACTTTCATGACAAGCCTCCTTTCTTTGGTTCCATGTGATCTTGAAGCCTATGAGTTCTAAGTAATTTTGTGAGTCTTTTTATGTAATTCTAGTTACAGCTTGATTGGGTGAATATTTGCAGTTTGGATGAATAGCCGAAGGTGCACCAAATGGCAGCATTCAGAGGTATTTGACCAAGAATGATTGACAGTGTCTGTAACTACTTATTATGTCAAAGCTTCAGCACACCGATTGATGGGAAATGATGTATAATAAATTAGAATGATCACACATCATTTCCCATCGATTGAAATGCCAAATCCTGTGATGGAGTAATGAGTTATGGCCAATACTACTCACTGTCTTAGTAGGAGATTGATTGCACATCCCTTCATCAATGTGATCAAACAAGTAAGGAATCCAAAGTACACATGTAGCACACAAGTTCTACTGCGTTTTCAGTACAAAGTGAGAGTAATGCTGTAAAGTCAGTGTTGCTTCTGTGGTATTATCAATGCTACCTAAGTGTGGCCAAATGCATTCAATGCAGACACTTTAAAGAAATATATGTTGATTCCTTCTCAGCTTTACATACCCATAGAAGACTAAGGGTGAGGTTAAATTTACTAAAATCAGTTATGCGATAAATTCCAATTAAAAAAACCTAAACTAATAAAAACTCCGTTCTTGCTTAAATTTTTTTCCTTGATTGCATGTCCTTACAGAAATCAAACTTCATTTACTCAGACTTGGGAAAGGATAGGCAGAGCTTTATCTCCATGAAAGTACATTGTCCCTAAATTAGTAAAAAAAGAAATGGAAGTTTCTAGCAGTATACTGAGAATTGCTTTTGAATTTTGTATTTTTCTGCCCTTTGAGAGAGTTCATATCCATTTCCACCTATATGTGATAAAATTAGTGATTTGTACTGGCTAGTGTTTTTTTCTCAAGAGTGATATTTCAGTGCAAACATGTATGTACACACATGTTGAACAGAATTAAAAAGGCTGCTCTGTAGTGTCTTGTGCCTAGTCCAGTGTGTTATTGCTTATGTGCTCAGTGTTTCAGACAATTGGTTTTACTTCATGTATTGCAATACTCTCCATTAGCCAAAAAACCCACCAGAATACATTGGCTAGCACAAAGATAGTGTAGCTGAAGCAATTATGATCTAGAACAAAAGCACAATAAGACCTCTTCTGGAGCTTGTGGATTGAACACAGAAGCAATTTATTTTTCTGCACTGTTCTTTTCAGCTGTGGGGAAGTGGATGTCTTTCTGTGATGAAGAGTTCAAAAGCAGAAATTAGATAAATTCTGTCAGGTAAATTCCCTTAGGGAAGGAACTGCAATAATTCTCAGTATTTAAATGTATTTTATAGGTGCATAAAAGCTGGGTTTTGATGCACAGCTGTCCCATGATGTCTGTGAGAGAATTTGATGAGGAGGAAATGTGCATTTTTTTTATGTACTGAAGTGAGTTTGAAATGTTTTGTAAATTAATTTCCATTTGAAGGAGTAGTATTAAAATGAGTATTTCTAGATTACAGTTGAACAATAAAGACTGGTCAACAGAGCAGTGACAGCAGTATGAGATCAGTGGATAGAAGCTAACTTTTAACCAGGTACTGTTGCTGTCTTGCCATAGCAGCATGAGGCTTAATGTGGGCCAATTAACCCTACCTGTCATGAAGATTTTGCAGCAGGCAGTCACTTTCAAAGTGCTAGAGCAAGACAGCTACTGAGATTGGAGCTGGCTAATTTAAGCTCTCATGAGCATCTACACTGCCCTGCAATCACTACTCTTACAGACTATGTAACCTTTGCAATGTGGAAGCAGTGTGGTCACGCTGCAGTATGGAGTCTGCAGGCAAGTATTTGTAAATTAGGAAGTGTCAGATCCTAGGTGGTTTGTGATACTTATATTTGTCTCTCTCTGCATATTCACTATGGCAGAGCCTTTAATTACATGATCACCTGCTATGTTTTTCTACTGGCTTCTATCTCATTCAATGCATTCCATGGGTAGCAATCATAGCAGCAGCTTTTTAATGTCTTCTAAGTGAAAAAAGAGAAACATATTTCTACAGTTACATGGACCTCAGGGCCTGAGCCCTGATGAGAATTTGAAACCCGAACTTTTATTCTAAAAATGAGATGAACTTTAAGACTAAATGAGTACACAGTAGGAAAAGCCTGCTTTCCTGGCACTATTTGCTTGAACCATGAGCTAGGTCAGATGAGTACTGGAAAGTGGACCAAGGCATCTTTCTCTCTCTTCTCCCTCCCTCCATCCCTCCCTCCCTCCATCCCATTATCCCTCCCTCCCTCCATCCCTCCATCCCTCCATCCATCCATCCCTCCATCCTGAAGGACTGGCTGTCACTGGGGCTTGCAGTACATTATGGGTAGTTTTTCAGTTTCTTTGACTGGGCATAAAGTCAGCTATAAGTTACAAGCAGTGCTTTTTCTGCAGATAATGTTTTGACATTCTGTAATTGCTAACTGCTCAACAGAGACAGGAAAACCCTTTCTTTTTCCAGAAGTTTATAACTGTGCAAAGCCTAGGCAGAATATACAATGACACAGAAAGGAAAGTTCTGTGGGTTAAGAACTTCCTCTTTATATCCCAATTCTAAAAAGTTTTGTATAGCGTTGACATTGTTAGAGTTTGTTATGTATGCCTCCAGAAAACCTTAATGTAAAGAATTCCAGTAGCTATTACTGCTGACAGCAGGGCAAACTAAAAAAGTAGCAACTGTATAATAGTTGAGGGATTAACATTGTGAACTGATTTTTTAATCACATCATATATGGACAGGCACATGAATAACAGAACTTTTAAAATTCAGCTCTGTAAGATGCACACCCAGTATTTCACTTACTGCCACTTGGCTTTCATCCATTTGCTCCGTTAGAAGACATTCCCCTGCATTACTCATTAGCACAACAGCAGCATGATGTACACAGTGCATAGCCTGTTCTTGAAAAATATATGCCAACTTCCATATTCCTTTTTAATATTCTTATCTGTAAGGAAAGACTAAATACATGGAAGTTGGTAGAATGTCTGTGCTTTGGATTTTTATACCACTGTTGTAAGTCACAGCAAAATTTGACCTCAGATGTTTAACTTGCCTCCCATGAAAATCAATGTGTTTGGTGCATCCAAGTTCTCATTTAAATGTACATTGAAACACTGAAGTACTTTTTATAAAAGTGAATTTTTGACCAACTACGGTAAATTGTAACAGCTTCTGACCCTGTTACAATAAATACATAATTTATCACAAGTACTCTACTAAACACAATTTTCCTGAAGTGTTGTGGAGAGGTAGTTACTTGCTATGCATATGCGGTTGCCACTTTTTAATATTTAAATATCCTGAAGTTTTACTTTTTTGTTCAAAATGGGCAAGGCACATCAGCTTTCATAGCTGAATCAAAATCAATGTTAAATAATTACAAATGAAAAAATCATCTGAAGCTATCCAGCATGTATTTTTATACATTATCTCAGAAGGTCACAACTAAGATTGAGAAAACATGCATGAATACAAATTGCTTTGCCGTATTCAGGTTCTGGTGTGGTTCCTTTAGTTTTTATGGATGATTAAAAAAGCTCTCTAAATGACAGGGCTGCAGGAGGACAGCAAATTCCAGGGCATCACACAGCAATGTTTGGTTCTGGAGAGTTACCCTGTTACCAGGCTCCCCTTTGAGCAAATGCCATGGAATTCCTGCCAGCTCATGGTATTATCAGGATTTAATTAGCATGGAGAGATACATTACCAGGCTTTGAACTTTAGGAGACAGAGAAGAGTATAAAAATCTCATAAGCAGCTGAATTTCAGGGAAAAGTTGGGATAAATTTAATTGCCATGCTATTATTTAGGTTACCAAAGAAGCCAAAGATCTGATGAGGAAAAGGCATTGTGATAGATTAGTTAGGGCAGACCTCTGCGTTGGTGAGGACACGCTACTTTGTCTATGTTGCTACATAGCTCTGATTTGAGAATTCCAGGACAAAGGAAATGGAAATATTAATCACACTGTATACTTTTGGTCTTTATTAGTCCTACTTGTATTCCACCAGTGCTTGGAAGCCCTAGCCATAGATATCATTTCATGTGTTTTCTATATACTGCAAGGGTCAGTTCCTGGCCTGAAGAATTTACTATCCTGTGCATGAACCAAGACATCCCAGATGGCTGCAGGCTGGCACAAGGATAAGAAAATAATGAGACCATCTTCTTCACTATGGTAGACAGTGGCCATACCTTAACAGCACTTTCGTCATTGCCCACTGGTGTTCCCATGTAAGCATTAGGGAAACTTTTAGGCAGAGGATATTTTATTTTTGCAGGTGTTTAAGGTAGTACCAGCTCAGAGGGAGAAAATGTTGAAGTGTGTGTTTTAAAATTCATAAATCCTTGATGAAACTGGTTTCCCCTTTCTGATGTGTCCTGCCTTGTGTCCTGCCAGCTCTCCACAGAGTACCACAGGGTCTGTAGCATTTTCTAGGCAATTGCTTGGGAAAGTGTAGATCATTTACAGATGAAACTTCTCAGTTTTCAGTATGCAATAAAATGCACACAGGCAAGTTACACAAATAACAGTACCTTTAAAAGCATTTTTTCAGTGCCATAATGATGCTCAAATTAATTTCAGTGATTTTATTAGAGATAAAAATTATTGGAAAACCTGATTTCTTCTGTGATGCCTCTAAGACTATACCTAAGTGAAACATTTTTACTTTAGATCCAGAAATAAAAACTTCTGGCATTGCTCATCATTAGAATTTTTCCCCTCAGGCTTTGTCTTTATTAGCAGCTTAAGAGTATATTTAGCACTGTCATATGTGAAATCTCTTCTGTTTGCTAAACTAATATGGGATAAAATGTCTTTTTTTACAGTGTTACTCATTCATTATATAAAAATGAAAGAAACTACTTTAGTGTGTATATAGAGATACTCTCTATTTTTATGACAAAAGGGAGGTGACAATACACATCCCTTAGGCACCCAGGGGTATTATGTAAGAGTCATTAGTGTAATTGATATCCATATAAAGAGTGTTGTATCAAACATGATTAAAATGTGCAATATATTATAGAGGTTCCAGTGTTTCATCTGCTTTGTTATAATCCTTCTTCTGATAGATACGTTTCTGCTTTCTTGTAAAAAAATAAAATTCTTGCAGAAGAATTCTCTTCTAATTTAAGACATGATTTCTAAAAGGCATGCCTTGGCCTATATATGTATGATTTTCTCAGCTAAAATGAGCTGAACATTTACTGTATGTCTACTCATGCAATAACAATTTAATCAAGAGAATTCCTTGTTTTATGAAGACTGTTTATTAGGGATCATTTCCACAGACTTCTAATAGGCCTTACCAATTCTCATAACAGAATGAGATAGTCTTTTCATGGCATGCTGCACTTTGTAAAGAAAAATAAACTCAGAAGAATAGATTTTGTCTGCTTACACCTCTTTTACACCAAAATAGTAGTGCTGCATTTATTCTCCTGAGAGACAAGGAGGTGTACTTTTCTAGATAGGGGTTTTAAGTTTCCTTTCTAAGATTTTTGTTTGTTTGGGGTTTTTTTTAAGGAAATGGTACAGTATTTTTGGTGTCTAGTTTTAAATTATGTTACCCTTTACTCTGAATGTTAAAGGAACATTTCCTTCAATTCCCTTTAAAGACATTCAGTGCAATTTTTTGGTAAAAATCTGATATTAGCAAGCAACCCCTAGGGTAAAAATCCTCCCATTTTCAAGTGTTAGCCAGGCAGAAGGTGGTTGTCAGATAAGAGACAACCTGCCTAGAGTTCAAACTGCAGGGGACCATAGTCACAGGACAAGATTTCCTATGGCAATATCAGTTTCTAATGGATGACCAAGCATGAGTTTTCCACATTCATCTCTGCCCAAAACTCGCTAGTCTCTATAATGCCAGCCCTGCAGGGTTCTTCAGCTCACACTGTCACAGTCTGTGCCTTTTAAGATTCAGGGTTCCTGATACAGTGCCACACAAGACATATTCTTTGTTCTCTCTCCTGTTTAGATTGCAAAGTCTTCATTCTTTTCTGGTTATAAGCACTGAGTCCCTGTCGTCAGCTGAAAGCACAACAGTTATGTGAGACTCTCATCATGTTTCTGGACTGAACCTTCAGAGCTTAGAAATAAGCCATTGATAATGGTCTTTGTTTTCTATTGATAAATGAATAGTTTCTAGCTCTTCTGAACTTTACTGTTTTAGCTGGCATTTTCCACAACAGGCATCTGTCCCAAATACAGTGTGTTTGATGATTAAGCTCTAACACTTAAGTAATTTCAAGTACAAGGTTATGAGGAGACGGTTTCTTTTTCTGCTTGAAGAATATTCTTGCTGAGCGCGGAACCTTTCTGTTGGGGCAATCCAACAGAACATGAAGAAAAGCAGAAAAATATGCTGAACTCAGAGCTGGAAGCATGAGAAATAGAGATGAGGAGAAAAAAAAGAAACCTACTCTAGAGGAAGCCAGATTTGGACTGAAGAGGACTGATGTTAAGAAAGGGAGTACAGGAGTAGCATGGACATGTCAGAGCAGTGAGGAATAGAACGTGTTTGGAGGCAAAAGAACAACAGGTAGTCTTACTGCGGAAAGCTAGAACTTCCTCTACAAACTGGGGATTGAACCCAAGTGTTTTGAATTTCTTCCTTCTACCATCAGCAAGTATTTAGCAGATCTCATATCTCTTTCACTGTGCCATCTAGGTGGCAAGTTGGTTCAGAGGGGACTGTGCCCAGCTGTTGGATTTTGCCTTAATGAGGGGAAAAGCATCCTCTGGCTAATGGAATAAGGTGACCTTGCTGCCTCAGCCATCCCCCTTGCCAGCTCACGTACAGGGATAGGATTGACTGTATTTGTAGCATGCCAGTTTTAGATAGGTTTGGTCTGCTGAGGCTGAGTTCACACACACTGCACTTTTTCCAGGATGCACATTCTGACTATTCAAAATTTCTTAAAATGTGTGTTTTCCAGAGAAGATTTGCCAGGCATCTGTCATACAGTAACAGATATTTCCTGTGTGCAAATATACTCAGAAGCTAGAATTGTTGTGCTCGAAAACTGTGAGGCTACCATGCTGAAAATATGACCAGCAGAAAGCAAAACTTTCACAGAGGGAAAAGCATGATCTGCAGGCGATGGCTGTCAGCAAGAACTTTTGTCACTCCTGTATCTCGTAGCTTGTTGTTTTAACTCAGAGTTATGTAATGGAATGTTTCCTATACCTTTAGTACAAGCTGGTTATAAGCCTATGCAGTAAATGTATATTTATATTGTTTGCAATGCTACGTAAATAGTTAGTTCACTGTAGGAAATGACAGTGCTATTACAGCAACACTTGAAGTATGATCCTTTCTTTACACGAGTGCAGTTATTGATTATAGAGAACCTGTTTTGCAGCCAACACAGTGACTTTGCTGTGTAGTAATTGTATATATGTTCGCCAAGGACATGTGAGATTGGCTGAGAGCTGTATTGCCCTCTGCTGTGGCAACTGAATTTCAAATCTGGTGCTTCTGGTTTGTATTATGAATAAAGTAATAGAGCAATGCTGCACAAGTGTGTATGGGAAGAGTGACAGCTTTTCTTCTTCTCGTCTATTCTATGTTGAAGCTACTTTATGCATCATGTTTCTTTTTAATCTCAACCCTAGTCAAATTTATGACAACAGTTGTAGGGGTGAAACAAGCAATCTGCAGGTCAGGTTGGATGGAGACAGGGTGGGGTGAGTGCACTTACTCGCTTGTAAGCCTTTATTACTGCATGTTTGTTTTCAAGAAAGAGAAATCCATGCTTGCCAGTTTCTTGCAAATTCTGAACTTAGAGTTTTTAGAAGATGATGAAACAGAAATTTCTGTTGGCCGATAGAATGAATGGTTTAACTTTTAGCAGTGGTTTTAATCAGACAATATTTCTTTACTTTTTGTCTTGCCCATTTGATTAGTAGTACACAAGTGTACAGTTTCCATGGAAGGACTGTTTTTGTTGTGTGTTTAAGCAGGAAGCAAGCACAAAATTTTGTCTATCCCAGTGTGCTAATGCACACTCCTCTCAGGATTCTGATTGGTTTGGACAGAAAATAGGAAGTGCATGTCCAGATGGGCACTTGAGGGTCAGCCTGTCCCTATGTTAGGTGACATATCTTTCACATTTGAGGAGAGCCTGAGCTTCACATGCATGAAAGTATACACCCTCTCTGGACTTAGAAATCAGGTTTTGAGAATAAAACAAACTGGAATTAAATTGGTTTCATTTTGAAAAGTCAAACCCCATAAGACTTTAATACTTGGGTGTATGCTGATGAAATACCATGACTCTAAAGACTATTAATATTCATAGGAAGTCTGAAATAATTCATGACTTTCTGGAGTAATGTTAGATGATGTACGATGGTAAACAGTATCATTTACACTGAACCTTAAAAATTATTGACAAAGACAAGTTCCTAAACACTGGCTAAACCTTGTATTTGTTGTTATGATTTCTTGGTTTTATACTTCAAGCAGATTTTCAATTAAGTCCACTGTATTCAGAGTAATTATTCATTTATTATAGTCAGTTTAGATATGGTAAAGATTAAAGGAGTAAAACAAATCATTTCAGTGACATAGGCTAGTGATACATTGTTATTATTCTGATTTCTCTACCTCTTGTGTAAGGAAGATTTATAGCATCCATTTTTGAGTGATTCCTTGTTAGCATATATTTTTATAGATATTTATTTGTAAATATAAAGTGTTTTGGTAAAGTGAAAAGCTATCTTCCCCTCTCCCTATTCCTTTAGAAAATCCAAACATTTCCAGAATAAAAGAAAAAAGGACTATAGACTTGAACAGAAAACTTATTATACATGCAGTAAAATGTACTTGCCTATTAATAAAAAAAATACATAATACGCTGCACCGCTGTTCTAAGATAACTACATGTGTTCGATGTTGAGAAATTAATGGCACGGAGCAGATGCCTTCAGTCATCTAGGAAGTGTGGTTTCCCAGTGTACTGCAACTGCATGCCCTGCAGTGTGTCATCTCACTTATAAAGGGGTTTTACATGTTTATAAAAGTGTGTTAAACATTGGTAAAGTTTATTTTATGCATTATGCATAAAAGTTGTCATTAGGATTTAACAAAGCAGCTTGCAGAGAAAGATTAGAAATAAAATCTCTGTATACAAAAACGATTTGGATGGTTTAGCTAGATGGTTCTGACTTAAAAAAATTAACATTTCACTTACTCCTCTCAAACATTCAGAGAAAGGAGAAAAACAGCACTAACTGAAAAGAGTGAAATATATGTTGTACTAGCAGTGCCTAGTAGGATCACTATTACAGAGGTTCTTTTAGTATTTCCATTATAAATCCTCTTTATTCAGTGTAATATTGTGGTAATTTCAAATCACATTTGGCTTTAACTTGGCAAATAATCTGTCAACACAAAAATTCAGTTCATTTATATGTATGCATGCATTTATTCTTACATGTGCACAGACTATTCCATGTTCACACGTGGCTGATGTATAGATTTAAAAATAAGCAATGATTGCAAAGCTACTTTTTTTTTGGTCCAGTTTTCCTAACCATCAGTTTAAAGGAGATTACAGATTGGATTTTCAGAAGCACTTAGCATTGCCTTAAATGGTCACATTTAAGTTAATAGTAAAATTCCTATGACTTAAATCGCAGTAAAGTTAGGTCAATGCTCTTGAAAATCTCACTCCATCCTCTCAAACTCTGTTTAGGGATCTAGCTCTAGGTGTGTGGTGCAAGTGACTGACTTATGGGCATAGTAACATTTTAGAGGAACTTCAAAGAGGTTATTCAGAGCTCTTTTGTGCCTCTGAATGTTCCCTGACTAGATAAAAAGCCTAAAGCACAGATCTAGGCACCTATATTAGATGTCTAATTGATTCAGTTGAGGGAAATTGTTTTCCTCTTCAAAAACAAACTTGAAAGGATGCTTCATTGGATCTAAATAAAGTGTAAAGACCCATTAGAAAGTGAAGGATGCCACCAGTAAAAAACATGGATAAATGTCATGGCTGGAGTTCTATGGCTGTAGTATGAGAAGTGGAGGTATCAATAAACATGTAGAAGGCACTCATTGACAATAATAAAAAGATACACTTTCAGCAGGCATACTTTATTTTTGTGATTTTTTTTTTCCAGTTGGGTAGCTTCCTTTTTGCTGTATTTTCCTCACTCACATGCATCTTTGCCTAGTTAAGACATTATGTCAGGTAGTTTTATTTATATACTTTTTGCAAATTAGAGCAAAACTTCTTCAAAGATCAGGGGACTGGAGTACCTCCTGTATGAGACGGTTTTTTAACCTGGACAAGAAAAGGCTCTAGGGACTCCTTACAGTACCTTGCAGTGTCTAAAGAGGGACTGCAAGAGAGCTGGAGAGGGACTTTGTACTAGGGAATGCAGTGACAGGACAAGGGCAAATAGCTTCAGACTGAAAGAGGGTAGGTTTGGATTGGATATTAGGGAGAAATTCTTCACTGTGTGGGTGTTACTGGAACAGAACAGGTTGTCCAGAGAAGTTGTGGATATCCCATTCCTGGAAGTGTTCCAGGCCAGGTTGGAAGGGACTTTGAGCAACCTGGTTTAATGGGAGGTGTCCCTGCCTGTGGCAGGGGGGTTGGAAGTAGATGATCCTTAAGGTCCCTCCCAGCCCCAACCATTTTGTGATTCTGTGATTTTATGATTCTATGAAAAGTGATATAATTTTGAATCAAACTAGTCTCTTCTGTTTCTGCAAACAGCTAGGGTGCTAGTTAAAAAAATAACACCAGAAAAAGAGATCTGTTGAAGTGTTCTGTATTTCTCTCAGACTCCTAAACTATTTAATATGTCTTATAGTAGCTGTGATCACTGCATCGGTTTGTGTCATCTGAACTCCTCTGGGGCCTGCAGGAAGCATTCAAATCCAACATTAAAATCCAGTTTCTGCCACTGTTAAAACCCTTCTTCACTAGCTTCTTATCATTGGCCACTCCTTGCACTTTCCCACCTATGAGACATTCTAGGATTTTTTTGGATCCCAAATATAAGTAGTAGAAACAACTATGTGTGGAATGCCACATTGCTATGAATTTTC
This sequence comes from Acanthisitta chloris, assembly GCF_000695815.1. Taxonomy (NCBI): domain Eukaryota; kingdom Metazoa; phylum Chordata; class Aves; order Passeriformes; family Acanthisittidae; genus Acanthisitta; species Acanthisitta chloris. The sequence continues at coordinate 16,143 of NW_008664867.1, read as the reverse complement.
ATGGTGCTATTAGTCTGTTATTTTGCAGAAAACTGTTGATCTTCAGAAAGTGCCATTATGGCTACTTTGCTTACTCTTTACTACAAAATGTACCTGCTGGAGCTAAAGCTTCAGATACCTTTCAGGAAAGTCCAACCTGCAGGACTAGGGAATAGTGGAGTCTATATCACAAAACCTTTCATTATCCTGGCCAAGTGAATATAATTATGCAAAAGGGAACATCTTCACCATCCATGCAATCATTTATTCCTTTTGTGCTGCTATCAAGAGACCACGTAGGGAAGGAAATTTACTACATGTGTTTCTATTTTCCTGTTTTTAGAGCAAGAAATTACAATGGCTGGTAAATAGAGCAGGTCCTTTATACTCATTATGTACTATTGTGTGAAAATGCTTTGCTGACTTTGGAGGAAAACCCATAAATTTGTTAGATGTGTTTTGCTAAGTGTGTTTGACCCAGAGTGAAAATTATTGCTACAAAAGAGACTTCTGAAGAATAAATGGGAGTTACATGCTATTTCGGCACTGGAAATTGCAATTTGGGTGGCTGTTTGATCTGACCCATGACATAGTAAATGAGCATGTACATGTTAAAATGACACAGACTCAGCAGGCCAGGATGAACAACACTGAGAGACTGTGCTAGTGCTTGTTACCTGTAGGAAGTTTAATTTTCTTTTTTCTCTCTCCCCTACAAAATACTGTACACTTTGTTCCTCAGTGTATATAAAATAATGATAGTTTAGTAAACCCTGTATGGGTTTTTTTGCATATGATTGAGGATGGAATTTCATATGCTTACTAGATCAACACTTGACACAATGAAAAAAAAATGGGTGATTTTTTTGTGCTTTTCTAATGTCTTGACCCTAGAGATTGTTGAAGGAAAAAAGAATCTCTAGTATAAATAGAGATAACAGTGCCAAATTGAGTAACAGCTGCTGAAGAACTGCTCCACTAACCATGCTGAAGAGATATTTCATGTTCTTGCTGTGTTTCTTCTTTGGCCTGTTCTGCATAGTATTCATGCACTGGGATCAGGTGACCTAGGTTTTGTAGTGATCTGAGGAGCTGCTGGTGACAAGGGCATTTTCAGCCATGTATTAAGATAGTGTTTATGTCCCTTTTGCACTGCTGGCGTGACACAAAGGGAATATAAAAATATCTGAAAGTGATGTTATTTTGGTCTGGTTTTCATAAAACAGAATTGCATTCTCTGCTTGAACCATTTTATTTTTCATTTCTTAGTTCTTCTGCTAATCAGAGATTTTTGTGTTTTGCAAAAGAGAGGAACTTGCAGCAATCAGTGTTGTGTCTTGCGACATCTTTTCTTTGTGAAGTAGAATTATTGCCTAACAAAAAGCAGAGATTGCCCTCAACTACTATAGACTAGGACATCAGCAGTCAAATGAGGCCTTGGCAGCTTGCCGTAGAACAGGCTGCCTAAAATTCTGGATAATTTGTCTCCCCCATCATCACACATCTTGTAAAAGAGCTGGTGATTCTTACAGACCCCAAAAAGCACAAGGAAGTAGGTGGGTAAAAAACCCAAACATGAGTACATTATGCAATTGTTGGGCATAAATTTTGATAATATTATAATCACCTTTCTGATTGCACCACAATAAATAGAGACTCAGAGTCAAAAATAGCAAGATCTATTTTTCCACTCTTTGCAGGCATGGATGTGTGAGGATGATATCCTTACAGAAACCTATGACTAAGGGATGGAAATGATGGGGTGAAAATGGGCAGATATCTATTCTGCACCAGAGGGTATGGTTTTTCACATTGCAATGCTGCTTTTCATTTGGTGCTCAAGAATCACAGTTTTTGGAGGGGAACTGACACTGGGTAACTCAAGTTGATATATCTAAGCATGTCTTAAATGGCACTCCAGTAAAACAAACATTAACTATGCATACATATCCAGCCAGTGGGGTTAGGAACAAGGTGAAGATGAAATGCAGCTCTTCTGATCAAACATACCATATTCACTAACAGTAGGAACAGAAAGACAGTTGTAGGCTCATTGTTCTGTCATAACTGGTGTATTTCACCCCTGTAAACTGTGGTTTTGGTCCCCCAGACCATTTCCATCAGCATATCTAGGAAGAGACATCTTCCCTAGTTCCACATCCTTCCTTTTTTGAACACAAAATAAAAAGAAATGCAATACACAAGGACAAAAGAAGCTGTAACTAAAATCTGATACTCAACTTTATCCAGCAGAACCTGTGAGCTAAACACTGCTAGATCAATCTAGAGTGACCCATGGACACAGTCTGAGGTTAATATGCACTTCTTAAGCTGTTGGACTCTAAGGAGGCAACTATTGTGTCTCTTTCTGCAGACTGACTATGATTCGTCTGTACTACAGGAGCACCATTAGCTTAAATGTACCCAATGAACTGTATAGTGGGAATATTACAGGCTTTTGCCTTGTATCCAGTAGGTGACATAAATGCTAAGCTATCTGTGGAATTAAACAGGGTTGGTATTGCCTCATGGTTTATACCACAGACCACCTACCTGATGTAAAACACAGAAATTAGAGCAGCATAAATGACTCGGTGAGCAGAGTTCCTGTTTAAAGCATTAATGGTTTCTATCTGTAATCCATATTACACGATGATGAGAAAAGTGAGATTAATGAAAACAATCAATGGTAATTTCTGTGCTTTTACTAAATAAGAGTCAATTTATAGTTTTGGGGTTGAAATCAAAGTAATATTGAGCCTTAAACTGGAACTAAGCTTATGGTGTTGGAATGACTTTCTCTGCATATTGGTCTCTTAATCCATTCGGAGTGCCTTCCAGGGCTGGA
>NW_008664867.1:0-13298 GCF_000695815.1 Acanthisitta chloris | reverse complement strand
TTTTTTTTTTTTTTTTTGAAAGGAAATGCCTAGTTATTGTAGCAGCAACAGCACCTGTCTTGGAAGTAGCTGATACTCCTTTTCTGTCTGTAATCTGCAGTAAGCTGATTCTAGATTTCAGGAAAAATACTGCAGAAATCTATTTCTTATTTAATTTCTACTGTTCTTTCGAATGGTGGTTTGCAGAATGCATCTGGGTGTACAGCTAATGACCCATGAGCAATAAGCAACTGTTTAAGTAAAATGCACTATGAAAAAGCTTTTACCAAACAGCATTTTAATATTTTAAATAGATTTTCCATTGCAGGCTCTTTGTAACTGGATTAGTTCTCTGATGTGTTCTGACAGAGCTGTTGTTAGGGATACTCCATTAACTTTGTCTGTCATCTTATTTTCCCCAGTATCTAGCATAACACCCTTATATTTCATAATTTGTATTGCTATCAGTGCTGATTTGTAAATGTGCAAATTATAATTAACAATGGCCACTACTTCTATTAAATATTAAATCATTCTTGCAGCCTATATTTTCCACAGCAGATGGAGCCCTGTGGTATGCAAATAGACTTTCCTTAAGTAGTCAGCAGTTTTAACCAAAATTTTGGCTTTAAAAATGCTTTCTTTTTTTGTTTGCTTTATGTTTTCTATGGCATTTAGGTTAATATTTATTCACTGCAGATTCTCTTTCTCCCCATAAGAATTTCATGGACTATTACATTCTAGCACTGAGGTTTTGTTTCACTTCATTAATAGCTCCTTAATCATATAGCTTTGCTTGTAAAGTACAAACGCTTGTTATTTGTACTTATGCTGCAGTATTGCATAAGAGGCATTTAGTTATATTTTAATATGTATAGCAGAAGCAAAAATGCTGGGTACACCAACATAGTTTTTAATTTGAAAACCAATTTATGTGCACAGGTTTTTTCCCCCCCAGAATAAGCAAAAGCATTTATGGTTTTGTATTGTGTCTTAAACATTCCATTAAATGTCATCAGCTGATTCAGGAAAATGTATTGCAGAATTACTAGGGAACTGTAAAATGTCTAAATGTAATGAATGCTCAGGACATAGAAGGGATTGAAAGTCCAACATTTATCAGGTAACTATAAAACAGCAAGAAACATTGATAGAACATTACATTTTTCTAATGTGCAGTACCTTAAGCATGAAACTCTTATTTTTGGTGTTTACTGCTGTGCTGTTTTATTAAAGAACACTGATCCAGAGTTAACATAGCCTCTCTGATACCGAGAGGAATTGGAAAGGCAGCAGCATCATTCAGGAAATGGTTTCACTATCCACCCGAGCAACTGCAAATGAAGATTTCTCAAATGATCGACTCTGAGATTGTATCCTAAATAAGGGCAACCCACTTTTCTCCACATTTTTAACTGGACACAGGAACATAGAGCTCAAGGACATTAACTGCCACATTAAGCAAAGAGTAATGGAAACTTCTCTGAATGAACATTTCAGCGAGCTGAAATGGCCTCAGCTATATAGAAATGAATTGTAACAAGTTAGGGTCTTGTCTTCCTGCTGTTTTAGTAGAAGTTGGAATTAGCATGCTAAATGGGATCAGCAGCAGTAAGCAACTGGATTGGAGTATCCTGCAATCCATGCTGTGAATGCACATTGATAGTGTGATACCTCTCATAGCTCTGAGGAACCATTTAATCATAAGTATTGGTATGTTTTAAACTGAAGTTGTAATTGATGCTGGAGTAGAATTCTGGGCTGGATTACTAGCTAGTCTGAGTGGTTACAGCTCTGGCCACTCAGAGCATTTACATCTGCCAAGAAGGTACTTTTTAGGTGTATTCCATAGTAGGAGGAATTCAGAAAACAGTGCAGGACCTGATGCTAACCATTTGCTGAAGAACAGCATTTCCATCAAGAGCCTTTAGTCTGTGCTTTCCCAGAAATCTATTACATACTGAGGATAATTTTGATTACTTTGATATTTCTATATAATTTCTACTGCAAAGAGGGGCTCAAGGAGGCAGAAATGTGACCACTTGGTTGAAATGAAGAGGGTCCACATTCATTTAAGTATTGCAGAAAGTTGGATTTCAGCAAATTTCAACCAGTCAGGGTAATATTTGATGTGAACAGTGCATTCACTGAAATGTCTAAAACATTTCCTTGTGAAAGCTCTTTACAGGAGCTTTCAAAGAATGCTCACTCCAGAAACTTTTGTGCTGTAGCTAGGAAATAGTTGTATCCTTGTCTTTGTCTCCCTATAATATAACACTGCAACTGCTGTTGCTCACATGCACAGCATTGAACTAATTCCTCCCCCTGCTTCGAACTCCAGAACTACTTACTGGTAGTTCTACACTCTCTGTACAGCTTTGCCCCTTGGCTTTTGGCATCAGCCCTGCTCTTTGAGTCCAGCTGTTTAGAGCAAAGCAATTTACTTGCTCGGGCACGGCTGCACTTCAGCACATCAGCTTTTGTAAAATGGGCCTGATGGTTTTCCTGTGTGCAGGACACTTGATACTGTTGATTTTATGTCTTTCAGAGTAATATATCATTGATGAAGATGTTGGTCTGTACATAGATACAATCTTCCAGCATACTCCCCTCCCTCTAAAGCCAGAGTTATGGTACACCATACCTCTGAAAATCTGTTATGTAGTGGCTAATGAAAGAATTTACAGGCAATTGAATGTCTTTTAATATCAGATCAAAAGAAGACATCAGGGAAGAGAGCCTACTTTCTTGAGTTCCGTCAAAGGCATTAGAGTATTCCTACTTAGAGGAAATCCTCTCTGGAGAAGCTAAGGAAACATGAGCATATTTCAGTCATTGATATTCCACTTAAGACTTATTTAAAGTCTGTCTAAAGAGGAACTAATATTTTGTCTGTGAAATTGTAGTATTTTTCTTCTCTAGGAGTAGCTAGTTAGGAGTATTTTAATGATGCTGAGCAATTTAAATGGCTATATTTCTTCATTTCTTTCATGAAACCTCACTGTTCTCAGTGTGGGAGGTTTGGATGTTATAAATTCTCCAGGAAGCACTCTTTAAATATCAATTTGTGTATCTTTGAGGCTTAAAATAAAAGCATTGGTAAGGGTTGTGCATCACTACCCTTGAAATCATTCAGTGCTTTTTGGGGAATAATCAGTTATGTTGGATGGGCAATCTACAAGAATTTACAATGAGGAGAAAGAGAAGAACTCCTGAGCATCCATTCCCCCTGCCCTCCCCTTCACCACCCCCACCCAATTCATTCTTGGCTGTGCAGTGATTGGAAAAACTTAGAAAAAGCTTAGGAAAGTTAGAAAACGTCTTAGCAGTTGTGGTTAGTAGTAGTGAATATAAGAGGAGCTGGTCATTCTACATGACTAATTCCACACCTGACATTCCTGGTCTCAATTAGGAGCCTCAGGAACTCAACATTAGGTCTCCTGTTTGCAGCTGGACCCCAAAGTATCATGTCTTTAGTCTGTTATAAGAACTTTGCTTCTCCACACAGTATCAAATGTTGGCAGTGTTTTCACTTTCTTCCACCCTGCAAGGCAAATTAATTTGTTAGTCTTCTGTCTCTAAATTGATGTACATTGGAAAGGAGAATAGGCTGTAGGTTTCCAGCTGTTTTTCAAGTACATGTGTTTGAGGTCTTACTGTATCTTTGCATGACCTAAAAATGGAATGTCTATGGGGAAAAAAAAAAGTTAGTGGCACAATATTTAGAATTCTGTGACTCATAGAGTAGATCAGAGCAGATGTAAACATAAATGTCTTAAATTTTTGAATCTTACAGCTAAATCAAATAAAACTGAAATTAAGAAGCCTTACAGAAACAGAGTGCAGTATAAAAGTATTTCACTGGAACAGATCTAACCATAGTATAGCTAAACATGGGGTCTGGGATTCTGATCTCCAAGACTGAAATGATTTTTTTTTTTGTAAATTTAGTATTAGAAGCAGAGAACATGACATAAAGATACTATTTACAAAGAGGACACTTTTCTACTTGGTAGTAGTTCATTGATTATGGATTTTAAATTACAACTTTTCCTTGAGAGGTAAGTGCCCAAGCAAAGTGCATATGTAATATCAGTCATGTGAAATGTTCTGAATTGTAGGTAAACTCTTCATTGCTTTCATGTAGGTTAAAGCTATGGGTCTGTTCTCAGTGATAATGGCAATGAACTGTGTTGAGATCCAGAAGACTTTGCAGAGACGGAACCTCATTATTCCTTGCTTTGGACATACTGTTTGAAGACTTTCTAAAGTGGCCTAGATTTTGATCAGGAATTTTCAAATTTGAGATCTCTGAGCTCTACTTAAAGAGCGTGGTTGATGCATCTGTGGTAAATTTTATCATACAGCATTTTCATTTAATTAGATTGTGAACTCTCAATGACTTCCTGAGAGTAAATTTTCTTGAGAGCAGAATTAGAAAACATTAGATGAGGTAAAGGACTTGAGAATACTTGTCCAGAAGAGATTGATAAGAACATAACTAGGACAGCTGTGAGCTGTGCTTTAAAATTGTAAATGATGCTAGTAAGTGATTTTCACTTCTGATTTTAAATAGTCTCAGAAATTGTCTTCTACCAAAGCTTCTCTGAATTAAATTTTGTTTAGTAATCAGAACCACTATATATGAAGCATTTTGAAGCTCATTACATATGAGGAGAGGGTGAGAGTTGGATTTGCTCAGCTTTAAGAAGAGAAGGCTAAGGGGATATCTCATTGCTGTCTACAGATACCTAATGGGAGAATCTATAAAAGACAGAGCCAGACTATTCTTGGAGATAAGCAGTGGATAGATGAGAGGCAGGAGACAATAGTTAGGATACAAAGCATTCTCATTAGATATTAGGATTTTATTTTTTTTCCCATGAGAGTGATCACGTACTGGAACAAGTTTCCCTGTTTCCCTGTGGATATTTAGATCTTGACTGAACCTTGTTATGTTGACTACTGCTTTGAGCCTGGGCTGGATAAGGTGACCTTCTGTGCTGCTTTTCAACACAAATTATTCTATGGTTCTACCCCATGCTGTATTTGTAGTTTCAAGAGAGTACATTAGCACATGCAAACTTTTTCAAAACTCAGTTTTGCAAATTCTCTTTCCATTTTCTAGGCATATGTCAGTGTTTTGGGACCAGCTGTAGTGTGTAAGTTGTGCAGGCAGATAGATTACTATACCAAGGCCAGGTCTTAAGAATAAATAAGCTGGAGAATGAGGGACAGGAAATGGGAGAAGAGTCTCTAAGCAGCACAAACATCACGGGTGCCCCTGGGTCTAGAAAGCCCCTCAGAAGCAAGAGGATCCTCAGTTACAGTTCTGTCCTTTCTGGTGACACAAGGCAAGCAGGAAGCAGGTCTGGTCCAGTAATCACAAGGATACAGTAAGCAGGCCTGAGTATAAGGAACCCTCCTGGAAGTTGTGTGGAGCAAAAGGCTTTCCTTAAAGGCCTCTGGGAAGAGCATTTCATTTCCTCTTAGGAGAGGAAAATTTCCTTCCTGCTTACCAATATAGTTTCTAAGAGCCAAAATTCTCTTCAGTGGGTGTTCATCACTGTAGCCAGCCAAGGTAACTGAAACAGCTGAACCACGAGAGGCCATCATTAAAAAGTGGCTGATTTATGTTATAATGTTATTGGTGATATCCAGGTCACCACTTAAATATTCATTTTCCCCTGATGAGAAGAGACACTGGTTGTGCAGATGATAACACAAAACTGACAGTCAGCTGACCCAGCTCTCTCCAGTCCAGCGAAGATGAGAAGAAATGAGACCTTGAAGCCTAGAAATATTAGTAACAATAGGTTTGAAGTACAATACCTGCTCTTCCTGAAGAAATCAGAAGTCCAGCTGTGATGATAACTCAGAAAACACTTCCCCAAACCTTCTCCACTTTATTCCAAAACATTGTGCTAGATTTTCAGTTTTTTTGTAGATACAGAAAAGGGTATATTTACCCATAAGCTCCTTGGTAGCACTTCCTGTGTTTTCTGTTGTTCTTTGAATGATGTGGTGGCCTGATTTACCCTGTTGTGCAACAGTGCTGAAGCTTTTAAATTATATTTCATTGAATCATAAGTTAACTCATTGCCTGTTGTCCAATGGGAGGAAGATAACACTGCAGGTGCTCAAGCCAGCATAAAATGCCATTATAAATATATTCAAAAGCTCCACTTCAGTGTTACAAGACCACATAACTAAAATACTAGTAATTTTGTATAATTTTTGAAGGTTTTTTTAAATTTAGGCAACATCAGTTTATGCTTCCTTTAACTTTGGAAGAACTGACATCTGATGAAAGGGCAGATGTTGGGAGACAAGCAGTCAAAAAGATTTCTGGAGGGTGGCAGGGGTAACTTCTTGACACAGGTATTGGAAGAGCCAGCTGGGGTGATTCACAGCTGGATTTGCTGCTGTCCACTAACCAGGAATGTTTGGTTGAGGGTGTGGTAATCAATGGTAGCCTTGGCTATAATGACCATGATATAGTGGAATTCAATATTCTGAGGCAAATGAGAAAGGAGAGTGAAGTCTATGGACCTCAGGAGAGTCAACTTTGACTGGTTAAGGAAACTAGTGTTCAGATCCCATGAGAGGCAGCTCTGAAGGGGAAACATGTGCTGGAAAGGTGGTAGGTTTTTAAGAACAGTGTCATCCAAGCACAAGCGCATCCATCCCAATACTCAGAAGAACAAGTGTGTGTATTGGCTAAACAGAGAACTAATGGCAGAGGTCCAAAGTGCAGATGTTCCTCTGGTCAGCCCTTGAAGATGTCTGTATGGGTTTTTTTGAGAATAATTCATAGTCTATTCTGGCATAGTGGAAAATAATAACCTAACTATGTGGAAGGATCTGGCCAAACTCTTTGGTCTCTGGTGGTCAATTTTTTTCAAATTCTGTAGAGAAATTTGGTACTGCTCTAGTTTCTCTGACAATGCCTCTGCAACATACCAGTCTATTTTATTCCTTCATCTGGTTGGATTACTAAGAGCTATATGTTTGTACCATGAAATACTAGAGAATGAGGCAATGACTGAGATGACAGAGGCTGTTTTTTTTCCAGATTGGAAGGAGAACTACAACAATACAGTGCTGCTAAAAGGCCCTGCTGCTATGCAGTTCTTAAACACAACAGCACTTCCATTGTTTTAAAGCTTCTGTGTTATAAGCCTTTGCAATATACTGCTGAAAGTCAGTTGCACTTGTGGTTTTACTTTGACTGATAGGCACTGCTGGTATTGTCAGCCAAGCAACTTAGACTATTAGCCTTCTAACATTAAGAAGACATAAAGTATGTGGTACAAATCTTGTAGGCTTAATACATGCTAATGACACTGTTTAAGCTGAATCCTGGGTGCTTTGGTACAACAATCAGGATTTGGCCCTACTTGCCCTTGGTACTAATCTTGTCCTCTACCCACTAAGCATTATATGAGATGTAAATGATTTATTTCCATTCATCAAATTCACAAGGTATGCCTATGTCTGTGAAACAGATTTTTAAAAATAATATAGCACAGTTCATAATCTGTGTAAAAAAAAAAAGAAAAAGCATCCATGTATTAGGCCATCAAGAGTCAAAAGCATAATTTGAAATGATAAACGTATCCATTTTAAGTTACACATTACTTTGCATAGTTAATATCACTATAATTAGTCATAGTTCCTGTAATTTATTGAAAAAGATGCTCAGCCCCTCTAGTGTACTACAGTGATGAATGTTGGAAGTGCAACTTTGGAAGCAGGAATCAAGAAAATTAGTAACAGTTGGAGAATTAGCATGTAAATCAATAATATCCTTTCTCTTGCATCTTGAAAACTGAGGGTATACATCACAGGCTGCATAACGAAAGGGAGGGCAGAAGTTAGTCTTGTAACCTCCTTACTAGGTCTGCTTTTACTGCTAGAGCTGTTTAAAATAATTTCAAACGTTAGAGTAAATCTCTAGTAAATATTTAAACTATGTATAACTAGTCACAAATAAATTAAGCTGATTTTATGCATTCTCTCTAATTAGAAGGGCACAGCATTTGTTGAAACGTGATTAGTATTATTCATTAAGCAAAAAATTCTCATTTGTATCTTATTATCACTATTCTGCATAAACCAACACAATTTGTCATGAACTCCCTCATTTGCTGTATCCTCAAAAAGCAGATTATGCTTATTTTTCATTTGGACAGTGGAAAATCAAGCCAGGTGTTTGGCAGCACCAGAGTGTTCAGGTGTAACTGTGCCAGTGATGGTACATTACTAGCAGCGTGGATGAAGAATGAGGCACGGAGAATCTTGGGACTGAGGTGCCTTGAGGCCCATCCCTTTAGAGTGGTCCTGCTGATGAGACAGGTGGTGTTGTATAGGACTGAAAAAAAAGAAACTTTTTTGTAAAGTCAGCCTTTCACCTTCAAGTGGAAATGAGAGGTGCTTTCATGTCGCTGCTGCTGCACTGAAATACCTGGACACGTTTGTGATTAAAGTCTCTATGGTAGATACTTTTGTCTTAAAGTTTTCTAAAGCTGGAAAATGCCAGTTGGTGCACAGAGGTCTCTGTCACTGTTGCTGTCTGCGAGGAATCAGCACAATATTGCATGGGCAGTGCACTGAGCATAAATATTTATATGTGACCTTGATTGTAGTATATTATGCAGGATAACTAATTCACTGTATGCATATTCTTCCCCATCTTTCCTCTCATTTCTTTTTAAGCTTTGAAGAACATCTCTTTACATATGCCATATTTAAATCTGCCCTCATTCACATGCATGTAAACCATCAGTAATACTGCTGAGCTCAATGGTGCTGAGTCAGTGTAGGGTGTGTTGGAACAGAGTAGCAGCTTTCTACATCAGCTCAGTGGTGTTATGGATTAAAAACTGTGGGAACCCTGTGTTCCATCCAGAAGGAGACAGGACTGGGAGTCACGAGGATTGGGTTCTTCTGACTCTGTCACTGACTGATGTGTCACACTGTTTCTTTTGTGTCTTTAAACTGGGATTCTAGGGATAACGGTATCCAAAGAGATACATTCACCAACATCTGTAGGGGCAAAAAGTACTGAAAAATTGATAGGCATTGTTATTCCTACATTGGATGGATGAGCGTATTAAAGGAATCATCTAGGTTTTAGGGTTGTGTTTCCTACAGCATGTTTTTCACTTGTAGTGATCAAGGGCAGTTTTGGCTATATAGACAGCCAGATCTAGAGTTCGGACCGCAGACTGTTTGAATTTTTCACTGTTTTCTTAAAGCTAGATGGTGGTGAGTGGCCAGTAAGTTCTAGACAGCAGAGAGGATGGAACCCCTCACAGTAGACAATTGCTTTCAGAGTCTAGCATGAGAAGTAATAGATTTGCATATTTCTTATGATTCCCTTTTTTGCCTTTGGTGGTCAGTTGCTTCTTTATCAAACTGGACTCTTACAGAAATCTTACATTGAATCTGGCCTTACATTTGAAGCAAGAAACAATGAGACAACCCTGTCTATGTTATGATATGGAAATATATTGACACTCTTGCAAGAGATAAGACATGAAATTTTCATCCCCAGATCAAAGCAGAGGGAAAATTATATTCTCAACATAATCCAATAGCAGTGGAAAGTCCTATGCAGAGCAATAGTGCAAAGGAAAGACTTTGTATATGGTTGTGCTAAAATAATAAAAGCACAGTTGCAAACATAAACCCCACATCTTGCCACTTGAAAATCCATTAATATTATGTATCTTTGCCATTGCTCATCTGTGTCATGCCTATGAGTTGGTATAACTAGTTTATTCCATTTTACTGAAAATGTTCTTGTGAATTACAAATCCAGACTATGAATAGCTTAAATAGCTAGGAAGAGAAACAATTACATTTTCTTTCTTTCCAACATGCAATTTTAATTTTCATAATTCTAAAAAAACATATCCCCCACAACGCAGGCCTGCCAGGAGGCCTGAAATCTGCAGGCTATGGCCTCTCAGGCTGTTTTCCAATGACTCATTTTTAATTTTAAAGAAGCATTATCTCTAGCTAGTAAATTAACAACAGCCTATAGTGCACACACACTGTCATCCATCTGCTTAAGGCTCTTGTCATTTGACACCAGTCTTGTATCTATAGACTTCATCTGGTATTCAAAAGCTATCAACCCTGCCTCCAAGATAGCCCACCTTCTGGCTCCAGGCTAGAAGAGTGACTCTCCATTTCCAATTCTAATGAACACATAGCTGGCAGCAGTTTTTCCATTAAGGATCTGGTGTTCTTAGAAAACAGACAATGTTGGAATTACTTGGATCCAGAACTCCATGGAAGGTGCTTGTAAAGAGACTGCACTACTTGAAGAGTGTTCCATAGGCAGCCTGACTTCTCTTTCTGCACTTTCTCTGTCAAGCAGAGTATTCAGTGTTACCTCCTGCTTGCAGTACATTGGGCACTGGTGTTTATACTGCTGCTTTTTGAGGAGTGGAACATATTAACAGATGAAATTGTATTGTCTTTGAAAGTATATTATCTTTCAAATTGTGAGCACCAGCGCTAGGGAGTTTTGAAAAATATAGGTGATATCAAGAATCTCATAACTGGTATGAATCCCTCAAAGTAGAGAAAGCCATGTGCATAGTATTTCCAACCATTATGTGGTTGGAGAGGAGCAACTATTTCACAGTTACTAAATTTTGTGTAATTTCAAAATTGGCTGCATGAGGTAATTTGTATCCTTGCACATAATTTCTATGTTCTATTTAGGTTGGATATTAGGAAGAGATTTTTTACGGAAAGAGTAATCAGACATTGGAATGGGCTGCCCGGGGAGGTGGTGGATTCACCATCTCTGGAGGTTTTCAAGCTGAGACTGGATGTGGCAGTTAGCACCATGGTCTAGTAACCACAGTTGGGTTGGACTCGATGATCTTTGAGGTCTCTTCCAACCCAGCTGATTCTATGATTCTATGATTCTGTGTAATCTGATGTGTGCTGTAAAGAAGTCATAAGGATTTAGCAGACTTGTGTCTCCTTGATGAGCTTCAGCCATCACAGGATAGAACAAGTTCACAACACCTACTGCTTCATCAAGGTTAGGGAACTTATTCCAAGAGTAACTGAAGAAAGGGGGCTTGTGTTCTAGACCCAAAGGGCATAATTTTTTAGATTTTCTTGTACAGATTATGATAGATGTAATTAAAAGAGAAGAATTGAGACAAGTCATACAAAGTTGTGGTTAGGGATGAAACATAGGTGATATCAGCATTTTAAAAAATCGAGGAAGGCAGGGAAGATGGTTTATCCTTTTATTTTCCCTCTGCCACAAGCTTGGAAAGTTCCATCTAGGCCATTTGTTTGTGCTTTTTTTTTGTCTGATAATCTATGCAGTGAAAAAATAAGGTTTTGGTGGCGTTTGTTTTCACTGTGTACCTCACAAAAAGTCCCTTTTATTGTTATTTTATTATTATTGTGTTCTGTTTCCTTCCAGAGGGATGTGGTGTCATGGTACTTGCAAGAAAATAAAGCTCTGAAGGATGTATGATCAACAGCAGCAACTCTGCTTTGGCTGACTGTGGGAATACATATACTAGTTTAACATACAAGTAATTGTGTTTTAACTTGTGGTAGACCCAGATGATACTCACAGATGTTCAGCTGAGGAGTGAGGGTGAGAGAGAACCAAGAGACTTCAAAAATCAGGCTATTCTGAACCTTGGTGTGAAAACAGTGTAGTTCCATTTCTGTGAACTCCTGCTGATGACCTGTGTCTTGTTTCACCAATTTAAGTTCTTAGCACTCTGCTATCAGTCATCATCACTTTTCACCTGAGTTATCTTCAAGAGAGTGAATCTTTAACTGGTGTTTGTTATTTTTTTACTTCCTTTTGAGTAGAAAGGGTCAGGTTATTTTGAGGAATATGGTGAGAGTTTAACAAAAGTAATGTTAACTATATATACTATTTAATAACATTCTCAGTTGCATGAATCATTTCTTTGTAACTTGTGTGAAGAGTACAAGCAGTATCTTTAAAATATCTGGGGAAACTTTGTTATCACATCATCAATATGAAGCTGCCCTAGATTAATAAACATTAGAGATTATTTTTCCATTTATTGCTGCTTCCCAAATCAAAATACTTTTTAGTTTTGTTCAGTTGGGTAGTGTTATATGAAATGTTTCACTTCAGTAAATAGTGAGATAATGTAAAGAAAATGCCCCTTATGCTCAGTCTTTGTAATATGTGACAACAGCATGAGATTAGAAGAGAAATGGGTGTTGATTTCTTCACTTAAAGAAAATAAGATTTGTATGTAAACAATTTAAAAGAAAGCATATAATTTGCTTCCAATTACATAGTATATAAAGCATTAGTAATGGAAGCAAATTAGGCATGATTTTTATTTATACATTATCAATTGAAAAATTGGCCATTCACCAAGCACAGCCCTGACTGCAAGCATGTGCTTACTTCCTTACCTTTAGGCATCTAATTAATCCTCCTGAAGTCAGAGGAACAAATTCTGTGATTATAGTTTTGCAGCCATAACTTTCTGCAGGTTTGGAGGTCAAACAGAGACTTAAACACATCCTAGAAAGCATATAGAGAAAATGTGATAGGGTGCCAAAGTGACACTGGAATTGCAGTGCACTGTGCAATGTGTCCTTGCCAAACACATCACGAATTCGCCAGACTTGACTTTTGGTACTGAAGGCTGAATAGCTTTCCAGCACCATTCCCTAGGTAAACAAGCAGGTGTTTATATCTTCATTTTAGAAAGCAGAAAGTGGTTTGCTGAAGGCTGCAGACTCAAGAACATGTTACTGGAGTGAAGGTTAGAACAGAGCAGCTCTTGGTTCCTGGTTCTGCATTCAGTTCACAGCAAAATGCCATTCAAAGAAAATTTCCGAAAATAGATACATAAATTATAATTATAAACATGTAGCTTATTGTGTCCAGTATATATTCACTGGTAGATAATGAGTATTAGAGGAATAATAACCAATCATGTCGGACGGTGTGCAAGACTTCTTATGGTGCTTTAGAAAAATTAATCCATCCTGTACAAGATAGTTTCACTGTATAACTCTTCCTACATAAGACTGCATTCCCAAGCAGAACTAGGTATCTTTCATGTATTGGCTGTTGTTTCATTGGAGCAAGTTTGACAGGCAGATAATGGACAGACACTGTATTCTGCTTTTCGATTTATAAATGATCCAATGACATTTCTGTTTGGTAAAACTGGAATAAGGCTAAAAGATAAAATCTAAATTTTCTATTTTTGTGGGTCACCATTGCCAATGTATATAATAGCACATTATTATTATTATTATTGTTGTTG
>NW_008664866.1:0-552 GCF_000695815.1 Acanthisitta chloris | reverse complement strand
GCTCTATAGGGTTGATTTGGGCTCTATGGGGTTCTCTGGGGCTCTATAGGGTTCACTGGGGCTCTATAGGTCTAACTGGGTGTTTGTAGGATTACCCACGTGTCTATAGGGTTATTTGGGGCTCTGTAGGGTTGATTTGGGCTCCATAGGTCTAACTGGGGCTCTATAGGGTTCATTGGGGCTCTATAGGTCTAACTGGGTGTTTGTAGGGTTAACCACGTATCTATAGGGTTATTTGGGGCTCTATAGGGTTCATTGGGGCTCTATAGGTCTAACTGGGTGTTTGTAGGGTTAACCACGTATCTATAGGGTTATTTGGGGCTCTATAGGGTTCATTGGGGCTCTGGGGGAGGGGCAGCTCTGCCTGCCTGAGTGGAAAATCCATAGGGTAAGTGGAAAATCCATAGGGTAAGTGGAAATCCATACGGTAATTACGGGGGAATCCATAGGGTAAGTGGAAATCCATAGCCTGAGTGCAAATCCATAGCAGAACCACGTGGGGAATCCATACGGCGACAGCTGCAAATCCATAGGGAGGGGGATCCATAGGGA
>NW_008664865.1:0-42841 GCF_000695815.1 Acanthisitta chloris | reverse complement strand
CCAACCCTGTTGATTCTATGATTCTTAACACCACTTGGTGTTAGGAAGCAGCATTATTACTGTGATGCTGGATGCACTGGGGTCACTCAGCCAAGCGTACATACCCAGCTCTAAAGACTCCAGTCTTTTATACATGTAACTCATTCGGTAATTTCAATACATATAGATTAATCATTTCCCTGATATCACTATCCTAATCCCACCCCTAAAGTGCAGCAGTGGTCCCAGGGCTCTGCTTTAGTGACCACCTTGCAGCTCAGTTTGTGAACTTTGGCTGCCCTCCCTGTACTTTTAGTCCTTTTATTCCTGTGCTCTTGCCTAGGCCAGGTGTACACATTGATCACATCTTTGTTATCCTATCTTCTTGTTCCATCCATCCATCTGCTGGTCCCTGCCCCATGAACATGTAGTCTAAAGCACAGAGTTCCCCCTTTTCTAGCCCAGTAAGCACATGTCCTATACATCTGATTTTAACTATCCAAAACCTAAAATCCCCCATTTCTAACCCAGCAACCATGTCCTATATGCTTTGTTTTAATTGTCTAAGAGCACAACACTCTAATACACTTTGTTTTAAATACTGCTTTAGCCAACCTGGCTTTGAACACCGCCAGGGTTGGAACAGCCACAACCTCCCTGGGCAACCTGTGCCACTGTCTTACCACCCTCACAGGAAAAAGCCTCTTCCCAATATCTAGTCTAAATTCCCTCTCTTTCAATTTATCCCCTTTGTCACCTCACTACAGCAGCTAACAAAACGGGACCTCAAATGGACATGGAACCTCAGTGCAAAAATGCCTATTGCTGACAGAGTGTGAGAACAAAGGGAGATTGTTACGGATTGGAGTTATTTGCATGCACTCTATTGCATTTCCAGCAGAAAAGGTGAAAAAAGAGGACTGTCAAGGTTTAGGAACTATCTGTAGTTCAGTGAAGCTTTAAATCAAGTTAACACTCTCACAGCCCTTGGGGGATTTACATAATTTCCATAACATGTAGCATGTTTTTTGCTTCCCAATAGAAGCCAATCAGTTATGTAAGCAAATTGGTTGCATAATTATGCAGACGAAAAAATAAATTTAATTGATTCAACCAAAATGTGTGCTGTTCATTTCACCTAGGATGGCTTTTAACCTGTTGAGGAATAAAGGAGTTGGGAGAGGTCATCAGCAAGTGGCACTGCCAGGTACTAGCTCCATTGCACAGTTTGCTTCCCAATAGAAGCCAATCAGTTATGTAAGCAAATTGGTTGCATAATTATGCAGACGAAAAAATAAATTTAATTGATTCAACCAAAATGTGTGCTGTTCATTTCACCTAGGATGGCTTTTAACCTGTTGAGGAATAAAGGAGTTGGGAGAGGTCATCAGCAAGTGGCACTGCCAGGTACTAGCTCCATTGCACAGGGTACGTACTTTCGACCCCACTCTCCAAAGCACAGGAATTTATTCCTGCCTTCTAGGTAAGTCTTAACACTTCCTGTGCCAATGGGAGTAGTCCTGTGTCTTTATCTGGTTGTATTATGCCCTTTCTATACCCAGGACACAGCCCATTGGCTCAAGACATTCCCAAAAGGAAAGTTCTTTTCTAACAGGTCAAATCAACACCTGAAAAAGTTTGTATTTTGACAACCTCTTGTCCCCTAACAGAAGGATAATTTTAAGCATTCTTGTTGCTTAATTCTAAGTTGCTACGGAGTTGCTATTCTAATGGCAACAGAGCCATTTTCTCCCTTGCTCCTTTGTTTCAGTTTTGTTCCTTGGTCTGTACATGGTCAAAAAGTGGCATTGGTTTCTCCAGTCCCATCACATGCAGTATACAGAACGCTGAGGCCAACCATGTCAGCATTCATTTCTCATACTAATCATAATTCCAGTACTTTTAGAAAAAAAGAAAAGTTATGCAGAAGGAGTTTAGACTGAAAATGCAGACCTGGGATTTGCCATAAAAAACCCAACCCCAAAACAATGCAAGATGCATCTGTTAGAATGTGAAAAGACAAAAAACGTCAACTAGTACTGCTCCTGAAGTGGCCAAATTTTACTAAACTGAGGTGTGGCATTGAGATTTTAGTAATTAAAGTTCTATTGCTATACCAAGGACATTTAATTTTACCCTCTCTCCTCATGTGAAGCTCTCCCTGACATCCATTAGAATTCTTCAGTGAACTGGGCACATCCTGTAACCCTGGCTGGAGCCTCCACTCGAGCCTGCAGCTAAAACTGGAAGTTGGCCATCTCCACAGCTGGGAGTTTCAGCCCAATTTATTCACAAGCACTTGTTACGTTACGTGCTATAGTGTGGTGAAAAACTGCATAGTCTGACTGATTTCACACATTCTTAACCTTCTTGTGCAGTGTATCATACTCTGGATTCTTGTAGTAGTTACAGGATACTAAATTCTCCATGTCTACTTTGCCACTTGCCTGTCCTCCTGCATCCCTAAGGATGTTAATGACAGGGATCTGAATACAATTAAATAATTTAATGACAACACAGACATTTTGGATACTTTATATAAAGAATAAAACCAGTTTATTAACATCATAACAACTCCTCCGAAATGACACCCCCCAACTACTCTTCATAAAACAACATAAAACTATCAAGCTTCTGTTTCCAGCTTCTCACCTCCATGCCCCACGTGGACTAAGAAACTTGCAAAACTATCAATGCTTTGAAATAGTTTTGGTAAGTCTTCCAAACCACATTGTTCTGTTTGAGTTACAAAAAAACTGTCCATACCTAACAAAAGTAATCTTCCCAAGAGTGAAAACTGAAGAGAAGTTTTCACACAGGGAATCTCTCATGCATCTAACAACATGTGGAAGGAGCATAACATTGTCTACACCAAGCTACAGAAGACAGTAATGTTTTTATATGCACATTTTTCTGTTTCACTTTGCAAACAGGTAAACATACATTTTATTTCCTGTATGAAAAACCATCTCAAACACATGTTCTTTTGACTGCCATGAAACAGCAGCTTATAGCTGTGAAAAAGCAAAAATATGGATGTTGTCTATTATGTATATGGCTCTGCAAAACTGCACTGTCTCTGTTATACTTAAGTTTACTCTCCAGAACACTTTTCCATCTTTCCAGGCTTGTTTCCACTTCACAGTGTGGTTTTGTCCTGTGTGGCACATGGAATTTCTGTTACAAAAAGACACTGAGAATGTTGCTCAAGAAACCTTTCTGGCCTTTTGATACAATACAAATATGGTCATTTTGATGTGTATTTCACATGGACCCAGCAAGTATAAAAACATCAAATACAGGACTTAACAGCAAAGTTGCTTAAATTGGCTACTGGCTTATCATGGTGATATAGGGGAGAATCAGTATCTTGACAAAACACCCAAGTAATGGTGTGAGGAGCTTGCTTTGCTTGTTAATATAAAACATGACTGAGATTACATCCTATCAGCTGAAGACGATACTCAGGAGATGGAGCCAAAACATCGCACAAATTTTACACAGTCCCAAATTAAGCCTGAAGGTCAATGATTAACCTCTGTCTGAAAAATAAAGCAATGTTGGGCATTTTTTTCTGGGGATGATCTAAGTGAAAATTCAAGTTTGCTTATAGTGGAAAAAATTCTGCTGTCTCCAGAACATCCCAAGCTTTGAAGCCATACAGATTACAAAGAGAATTTTCTCCTTATGCATCTCTCAAACACAGTATTAGCCACATCTGGTACTGCTTACAGAAATGTGGGATTTAGCTGCGGGTCAGATAGCCTCTGTCTAATTCCAAGGGAGATTAAGCTACAAAGGATCTTACAAAAAGTAATTAGCAAAATTACTTACTTTCTCACTACCAGTTTTAATTTGTTGAAACCTTCCAAAATTGCTCGTCACTAATGCTGGAGTAGCTGCAAAAACATCAGTTTAGATCCCTCATCTGAAACCTGATCACTCCTTACCCACTCTTTCAGCTACTGGGAAGCAAAAGCAGCAGAATGCGACTGGATTTGGCTAGATGGATTTGACCAGCCTTACAAATCGCAGAGCCATCCTGGTGAATACCAAAGGATGGAACTCCAAAGTTTGCTTGAACTAGTATCAACTGCACTTCAGGAAATTTTGAGGTAAGGGGCTTTTAAAGAAATGCCACCTGACTGTTAGTACTGAGTCTACCATTTTTTAGAAGGAAGGCAGATAAGATCCCTACAGAAGAATGATATCCTGCGGAAACACAACAGCCTCTATCCTTGTGTTTTTCTGTACAGGTTGCACAGGAGGAAAGTAGTGATCCAATGCAGTCATCAGATTCAATCCTCTCTCTTCCAGTAACAACTCCCAGACAGACTGGATGAACAGTGCTATTGAAAAAGGACAGCACCTGGCCCTGAAGAGCATCAGGAATCTAACAACTGATGACCAAGATTAATGGCATCAGATTAAAAGCATGAAGCTCAAGACTAGAGTGGCAACCTCCTCCAAACTAAAAAACCCACCACCACCAAGATCATTATGGCTTTCATTATGGCAAAGGACACCTGCAATAATACTGCTGGAACTGGGAAAAGACCTTTCCTCCCTGCCAAAGAAGGGAAAGATTTTTCAAACTTTGAAGTCTTATGGCACCATTTTGATCTCATTTATGATGGAACAGCTTTAAAAAATCATGAACTTCTATAACCAAAAGAGCAGAAATGTTTAGCACGAGAAGATTTAAAAGGGATGGAGAGCAGGACCAAGAGAGCTGTATTACTGGCATGTTTGTGAAGGTTGGTACTGGAGATCTAAACTAACATTACAGAATTTGGGAGCTCAGGCAAGTATCATCATTGACAGAGGTCCCATTGATTTGCCACCTGAGTTTTTCTGATATGAAATACTTGGCTCTTCGTACTCAGGCTGCAGATGAGTAGATGAAATGGGACTTAAGCAATTCATGCTCTGAAACTGATTCAGGATTTTCAGGTGGAAAAAAAGAAGAAATCCTGGAGAACCAGGAAGGGTAGAACAAGCTTGCTAGAATCCTCCATCTCATCATGCAGTCAGCAGAAACTAAAAAATAGGCAAACTCACCTCCTTCTAAGAGCACAATCGAGAAAGTAAGTTTTCCTTTTCAGTGGAAGTATCTGTACATACAAATGTGAAGCCATACACAAGGTATTATATTATGAAGGCACAAACTAAACCTTCAGCTGTGAGCAATGTGTGCAGACTCTCTCAGTTCTGTGAAGAAAGGTATAGTAAGTCAGGCATGTCTCAAGGGATTCTGAAGCTATTTTATTCCTAGTGCTTTTTATTGCAATAAGGAAATTAAGATCTAAGGTGCACACAAATGGGACAATATCCTCACAAGTTACTGTGAGGAAGACAAAAGGAAACACGTATTACTTGTACAGACTATGAAGCAAGGTGGGAGATGTCTCACTGAAGAACAGCAGATACACTCAGACAATGCACTTATCCACACTTACATCTAGACTTATAGTACACTTATCTCTTGCTGGGAAAAACAAGCTAGTGCTAGCTTCTCTGTAAAAAAGGAGAATGTAGGTTCTGAGACAACAGCTTCCTCATCATCTAATGATGCCTTTATAAAACAAGTATGTAAGTCAGTGTGACAGTCTATACAGTTAGGGAAAAAATTACTCTCTCTGTGCTATCTGCATTATCATCAATATAAGCATTTAAAAAAACAACTTGAGTTTGAAACTTTGCTGTAAATCAGTAAGGCACTGTCCAAACTCAGTGGGAACTGCCTTTATTAATCTGTGTTATTTTCAGCAATGATTGCTATAACATTAAAAAACTCAAAAGTCTTAACTAATTAATGACTACTGAAACAGCCAGACCTTCTCAGCCCATTTCATATTCTCCTGAAGCCATTTTAGAGCAGAAAAAAGCTCCAAGCTGTAAACTTCTTCCATATTGATATTCATGGTCAGGTGCTTAAGAAAAAGCTTTGGATCAGACAGACGAGCTGCTAGGATCAGTCTCTGCACTGCCACTTGATAGTGTGTCTGGTCTTCACATCTGTAAGGGAATTTTCACAAATACAGAATTAGGTACCACTCAGGCCCTGGGTCACTTGCCTGACACTTTATACAGGCAGCGAGATTACAGGAACATTAAAATAATTCCTTGTATTTACTTAACTGATAATATATTATGTTAATTTCTAGAGAGATTTTAGGCTATTATTCTGAAAATTAAAAAGTTAGAAAAAGTATATTTTTAACATATATTACAGTAATGAAAAGTAATAAGCTTTAATGGCAGTGCAAAGTGGCTCTGTGATATTCACAGCACATTTCATGAAAAAATGTTTGTCTCTGGGCTGGAAAATTCAGTAAAGGGAGTGCAAACCACTGAATGAACTGGATATAACAAGAATTCATGCACATGCTTGAATCCAAAAGGATTACTCCTTTTTGGCATGTAATCACTTTTGGAACAAGGCTGTGCCGAAGTGACATGCCTACAGTTTTTTTGCACAAGCAGAATGTATTTTTAAAGAAAAACAAGCAGAGGTACAATAACATACACATGAAAACAAGAGATAAAGTTCTCATTTACCAAAGTAACAAAATTAAGAGATGTATTCCATGGGAAGGATAGAGGAGAAGGAGAACAGAGTACTCAGGTTTGAGATGCCTGTGTTCATACTTCTTAACAAATGTAGTTTTTCTGTGCAGTTTCAGATTTTGATGCTGAGCCACTCAAACTCAGAGAAAATGGGGCCTTGAAATAAATGGCACCTATAATCTAGTGACAATGGCCGGTGGTTTATGGACAAAAGGGAAAAAGCAACAAAACACATTTTTAGTCTGAAGGCATTGAGACTCTCAGAAAAGGGGGAAAAAAACCCCTAACAAATTTAATACTGAGACATCCTTCATGAAGAGAATTAAGTAAAATGGCTCCATGCACTCTCCAAAATAAATCAGCCAAGGCACATTAGAGCTGGTTTTAGAAAGCAGTAATATTTTGACTGCGCCCTTCTACTCCACTGCTTAACCACAACACAACAATCTATATAGCAAGGTATCAAGTCATCCTGTGTTTGAAAATACAGTAGATTCTTAGTGTGGTAGACACTTTCAGTTGGGGAACACAGGCCAGTATCACTCTGGAACAATTACTTTCCTGCTACACACATGTAGAAATGACAATGATAAACACCCCCCGCCCCCCCAAGATGTACTGTTCTATAACCAGTTCAAAAGCAATGATAAAATCAAGTTAAAAGCCAAGCATTCTCTTTCCCAGATACTGGAAAGTAAGCTCTCTTGTTAATTTACATGACGACATGGATAAGTACAATCAAAATGGTAAATATCTGACAACAAACCTTTTCAGTATTATTTGAAGAGTCTGACTAGTAGTCATTGAACTTAGAATATCACTGGCATTTGAAACAAGAAAAATTTCAATGGCCAACAGCATCTCAACTTCAGACAGGTAAGATGGAATATTCAAAAGCTTGTGATGTAAATTTCCCTGCAGCTGTGGGTAGCAACCCAGTGACAAAGCACCTGAGAGTAAATGCAGAAACATGAGGAATTAGGATTACCAATGTGTGAATAAGAAAAAAAAAACCAAACCCCAAACTCTCATTGGATTTTACTATTTCACCTATGAAATGGCCTGATTTGAGAGCATAGCAAATAGTGTTCACACCTAAAATTCACTGCTGTAAGATGTTGTTTTTTTAGTAACAGAATCAAATCAGTAAAGAATGTCACACTACAGAGAGACAGCTCTTGGTGTACCCTAGCAGACTGGCACACCCAGTATTATCTTAGCTCAGAAATGGGGAGTTGAAAACAATTACAGACTATTAGCTCTTAGTTGAAAGGAATGTTCTTATAGTTAGGATAAACTTCTTAGCCAAACTTCTCAAATCTTAAATGTTAATAATTTTACCATCACATCTCTAAAAAGAAGTATAAGGAAATCTAATTCGCCTAGATTAAAAAGTGAAGATGATGCACTTTTCAACCACTTCAGGGTGCACATTTCTGAAACTCTGAAACTGAATGTAAAAAATTAATTTTATCAGAATTACATTTATTTCATGCCAGGTTGTATACACCAGTTCTTATTTTCAACTGTCACTATTCCCCAATTAACTCCTGATACTGACACAGAAAGTACAGATTTTTTTCTTACCCATTTCTCCCTAACACTGAGCTGTTATAAGCATATTTTCCAAACAACATGAGGGGAGTATATTGTTTAAGAAGCAACTTACTTTTGTAATAGGTCCTAGCTTTAGACCACAAAGAACTTCTTCCCAAAGCTGTGATTAATCTTCTAAGTAAAGGAAACTTAATAGCAATGTTTTTTGAAAGCATGAAGTCTACTGCAGAAGACGAGACTCCAAGGTTCTTGTTCCCAAAACAGGCATTTATCAGCTCATTAAAAAGGCAGCTGTACTGAGAAACATCTACAGCATCTGAAATGAAATGAAGAATGTTAACTACTGAATTCAATCAAATGCAAATCTAAGTGAAGAATCATTTCTCAATCAGTACTTAAATCAGGATTCTTGCTTCTATCAGCAAAATGGATAACATCAATACTTTGTTCATCAGAAGTACTTTCCTAGAGTAGTTCATTCACATTGTAGAAGAGAAGTGTTAAAGTCTGAATAACAATTTGCTATGAAATTCAACAGGATCGGAAAAAAATATATTCACTTTCCCAAGCCTATAAATACACTCTTCACCTGACCTCTCAGACTTAAAATTTCCACCAATAAAAATCACCTTGGTGCTTCCAGTTCTGCTTCTACTCTTACTCTGAACCGTTCCCTTCTTGACACGACTGAGCAGCCTTGTATTCACCTCATACCTCAAAGAACTAGAGCCTTTCAGTATTCTCTAAGTAGATTAGTCTTCCAACTAATCTCTCCTAACAGACCTAAAAGCACACACTGGCAATAGACCGAGACCCACACACAGGAATCAGCTGAGGTTTCCTCAATGGAGCCTAAGTAACTATGCATCTCATCTTGCAGTAGGCATCCAAAATTTGTCAGATAAATTGAGCCCAAAAGAGCGCTTGGTTCTTAACATGGTATGTAAAAGATGCCTAGGTTAGCTCAGTTACAGAAAGAAGTCCCCAATGCATTTATCTGCAATTAACATAAAATGAATCATGCCAATGATACCCCTATTTTATCTCATTGTATAGACTGTGTATGATCTTTAAAAATTTAATGAGTCTTTCCTGTTACCCTGTGTAACTGAGCCAATTGCAAAAGGAGAACAGAAGTAAAAACTGGGCATGTGTACACACACAGGCACGTGTGTGCAGCAAGAGCCACAGGGTACAATACATATTTTAAGTGACACTACAGTCGTTGGGAAAAAATCTACTCGTTGTCTAAAACCATCTTGCTTCTTCAATAAATTTTAGCTGGAAAACACAAATGAACAGTACAGAATCATCTGTTCCATTTTTAGCTCTTAACACAGTACCTTTTTCTTTACTTACCAGAATGCATTTGAAAACCTGGTAGGTTCTGCAGAACTTCAAACGCCTGCCTGTACAAACTCTTCCTCAAGTACTTGTGCACTAGGGTACATAACAGATTATGTCGATTGATGATGTCCATTTTATCACAGGGCCACAATGGTGAATTTGTGGTCCACTCTGACTCTGTGGCAAACAACAGTGCAGTGTTACTTCTACGAACTGAAACTGCTGGATGCTGAGACTTATGGCCATTGAGAATATACTGTGAACTGAGGTACGACACAAGACTCGTACTGCACCAAAAGCGTAATCCTGATTATTAGTAATTCATTCCTTATGACCAATACTCCTCAGGTGGATTCTCTGAACTCCTTTTATTAAATATCATGGTAGCAAAATGGACTGTTAATGACATATAAATGTCTATTGCTAGAAGTGTATGTACCTCTATGAAATTAAATACCAAATTTTAGATCCTCAGTATTACTTTACAGAACACATTCTATTCTTTATGCTTCCAAGTTTCCACTTTTCATCAGATCAGAATTCCATAAAGCCAGAAAGAACATGTTATTTAATTGCAGGACTATGGTACTGTTCTAAGGCAATTCTATTACATGGGGAGACTGTGAGGTGTAAAGAAACGCTGCATTGACCCAAGCCTGAAATTTTTTTGACACTGAATGTCCCGACTCAAAGGAAATCGAAATGGGGGAGGGTTGTTTTCCAAGCTGCACTGCTCCCTCATTACATCAGGCTTTTGAGCAGAATGGCGTTGTAGCAGACTACTGTGAAAACTTTCCTGAAAAAAATTAATATTAGTCATAATATTTCTTATACATATCAAGAATAATACTAACATGTAAGGTAGATTACTTTTGCTTCTGTGGTCCTAGTATAAACTTGATTTAATAACACAGACCAGCTTGTAACTCTTCTCTGAAATCTGTCATGAAAGGGAACTGTTCAAACCTAAGTCAAAACTGTAAGACATGCTTACCTCTCAACACCCACGTCGCTTCATGCAAGCTTCCAGCATTAAGCAAGATTTCTGCAGCTTTATTAACAATCTGACATCTTGATGCTAACTTCCCTGCACCTACAAGTCCTTTCAAGAGTGTGAAACGTATCTGTAGCTCATTCAATTTATTCAAAACTTTCCTTCCCTAGTGGGAGAGGGAGAATGGGAAGGGGAAAGGTCAGAGAAGCAATGATACCAGTGAACACAGAATATATTTATACAAAATACAGCAGATTTAGTTTACAATACACATTTATAGGCAACAGTTTAGCTCTCGAAACTGTGAGTTGAGGGAGAAGTATAGTAAATTTTCTAATGAAGAGTAAGGGGTTTTTTACTGTGTAGACAAAACCCTCCACCAACCCATTGCTGAGGAGTTCCCAGCACAGTACTCCCCATAACATTATTTCTATTAGATAATGTTCATATACAGTGTTCCTAATATACTTTGTAATTATTTTGCATTTGCTTATTTTAGCTTATTAATACCTTTGTTTTTGATTCTATTCAGCACTACACAATCTACAAAATTCTAAAAAGAACAGCAAGTTTTCATTTTGCAGCACAGACATAGCTGGTAAACTGAAATAATTGCTCCAGCATAAGCCAAGGAAAATACTGATGTATTAGTGTCCTGTATGCAGCAGGACAATAAACTGGAAAAAGCTGGGCCTATCTGGCCAACAGTATAACAAACAACTTTATCATCAGATTCCAGGTTGGTATTTTGATTGGTTTTCTACAGAAGCTTCATCTTCACAACTTTTGTTGTCATTTCAGTCAAAAATGGCAGAAAGGTAGTAGTCTCAAAGATAATTCTAAAAAAGATGATGGATGAGTCAAGGTGGGATATCAAAATAATGTTCCCAGCAAGTCAAGAATTCAGGACTTGTCCTGTCTAGCTGCACCTTGTTGGGACAAAAGTACAAACCAGACATGTTTCTGCTCTTGTTTAATGGGTGCACCGATGAGGAGACGGCTTATTAAAAATCGTGATCCTGTGTGTACATGCATTGTGGTGGTGGAACAAGGGTCATGGGGGTAGAGGGAAAGGGAGGTCTAAGAGAACAGAGAAGCTGACAGAAATGAAGCTTACTTTTTAAGAAGCTCACTTCTTGAAAATGCTTTATGCATTTGCTCATACAGACTGTGGACTCATTAATGCCCAAACTGGAGCCTTTTGAATGCCTACAAGTATCTGCAATCCTTTATCTCAGCATAACCCATAAAAAAATACTAACATCACTGCAGTTAACAAATCTATCACTATCTTACTTTATGGACCACTTTTTGGAGAAAAAAAAGACATGGTAGCAAGTAGATAACTAGCCTTAACCACAAGATTAGGGATTTATCCGATACATACAATGGAGTGAAACTGGTTGGAGTGTGGTAGGAATGACAGTTCTAGTTCATGTATGAAATGGAGACCAATTTTTGATCTGTCAGTTCTGATAAAAATCATTCACAGCACAGCCTCATTCACACTCCCATATGGACAACAGAGCTTTCCTACAGGGCTATTAGAGGAGCTTGGTCAGCTGTGTGGTGAGAGGTGGGTTTGGTACCTAACACAACATTTTCAAAGAAACAAAGATCTTTTGCTCTAGACATAAGAGAAATCACAGTATCGTAAGAAGCATCTACTTTTACTAACTCCTGTTACACAAGAAAAACACTACATGTGCTTTTGACATCTTGCACCTCTGAAATTAGGACATGAAGATGAATCTCCTTGGAATATCAGGGGTTGTGCAATCCAAATATCAGGATCGCCCTTCAGATGGATCTGGGAAACGGCTAAAACGTATGAAGGCATACAAACACTATATGCTGAAGACAGTCAAAACCCAAGCCAAACTAAACTCTTCAATGAGCATGTGAGCACTGCCACCCCTGAATGCCAAAATTTAGACTACCTCATCTGTGGTCAGGAGTATCTTACCCATTCTAACTGCAGAGTTTTGTGGAACAAAAATGTCTAAAAATGTTCTAGTGCGGTATTAGGAAAGTGCTAATGCAAAGACCTTCTCTTTATCACACTGTGCTGCAGCTTGCAGAGACCTGCTGAAGATCACTCAACAAGCTGATGCTGCAAAATTAATGATTCATCAGAATGGGTGTACTGCCTCTAGACTGAGCACCTCTATCAAACAGCTCCTTGGACTTGGCTTCACCCTGGAAACAGACTGAGCAGCATACAGGTTTTACGTAATAGTGTTCCTGAAGGTCATCCCCTTGAGACAATAGTACTAAAGACAATTTAATTCCTTGATGTGAATCAGAAAGGGTTCCTTGATGATAATTCACAAAAAAACCACAACCCAAAACCCCAAGAGACAAAAGAGGACAACGAGAGTGTTTGCTTTTGTCGATAAAAACTCATGCTAAATATCATCTTGTATGGGATGAGGAACACCCCAGAACATCATAATTATTAGTGGAAAGGATCAGGGCCAAGTTCAGCATATGATTACCAACCAAAACACACTCCAAAATCACTGGTGGTTTCTATAATTTCTTATGCTGTCACTGGTCAAGTTGCACTGTACAGGAGATCTAGTTTGGTATACATTGCTTCCCTCCAGGAAGAAAAAGATGACTCCAATATTGAAATAGGTCTTCCTGCAGTGGAATTATGACCAATACCGCATGTGGCCTAAGGAGTGTAAAACAAAGTGAGAAGCCTAGTCTCTTAGCCCTGGCCCCCTGTAATACCTGACAGCAAGAAAGGATTGTAAAGGGTATTTCTTGTAATGTCCAAGTTTTCCAAGATTCATAGAACTCAGGACCTTGAATTCAATGGAAGAAATGCACTTCCAGTGATGTTCTGGGGAATAAGCAGTTCACCAAGCACAGCACCAGCAGCCTTACTATGTTGCTTTCCTGTCTTTCTGGCTGTTGGAGATCAGGTGTAGAAGCACCAGTGCAGGAAACTGCCCAAACTTCTCTAAATATTACTTGAGATGGGAGGTCTCAGAATGCAGCATCATTGCCAGACAAAGAAGTGACATTCCTGGGAAACAATCCCATCAGCATTTGACCCCAGAATCTCAGGAAGACCTGTCTCCTAATTCAGATTCAACCTCAGCTCAGAAAAAGCAAAAGCTGAGCCTGAACAATCAAGTTTCTAGGTTGCAAGACAAAGTTATGATAGGCTCCACGGAAGACTGCACAGAAAGGCACAATAAAATGCTTTGATGCAGCTGGACAATCAAGCAGCACTAAGATGGTGGGGAGGGAGGTGGCATATCTAGCTACTCAACTTGAGAAACACAGTTTAACATCTAGAAAAGAAATTACTAATTCTTTTTCTTTCACACAGGCTCCTATAATCCAGTATACCTTTATCCACTGCAGTACTTTGTGATAGGAATACATGACGCTTATCCCAGTCCTTCCAAGGAAAAGTCTGTCTGCTTCTTTATTTTGAGAATATTTTATTACTGGAAAGAAAAAGCATTGTTTATTTAATATTTGTCTCATATTCATAATTTATATTTTTGCATATGTTTATAATGTATTTAATATATTAGTGCACTAGCACATGTATGCAATTTTAAAATAAATAAATTGGGGGTGAGGGCTCAAAAATGTTTTAGTGATGGAAGTGCCTATATCAGTTTGGAGACCACTGCTTGAGGGAAGACAAAGTTCCAATTCCATCAAAATCTTCTCTCTGCGTCACAACTGGAAGCTGTGACATATGTTCTATAATACGAATTCTGTGGTCAGAAAGGTCATGTCACATGTCTGAAATAAATATTCAGCATGTTTTAGTCGGTAATACAGGTTGAAAAAATCTGAGTCATTCATTATAAAATGCTTTAATATCCCACTGACAGTTTACTGAGCCTCAGTAATCTGCAAATTTATTAGGAAGAATAATACAGATATGCAAATGAACAGGCATAAGGAGGAAAGGGGAAAAAAAACCTGCTAGCACTATTAAAGCAGACTCAGCCCTTCTTTAGAGAATAAAATAATTCTAAAAATCCAAATTACAGACTGAAAATAAGACACAATATACATTATGTAACCTTGTTCACCGTGTTTTGAAACACACAACTATACATATATATTTACAGCTCTAAAGTTTATTTATGCTATTAATAGTGTGACACTTCACATGACAATGACATTTGCCTTTATCCTGAGTATAGAACACTGTTATTAAAAGATCAGGAATTTTGGTTTATCTTCTTGATTTCACAAATCTCAGCTGCTCTTCTTTCAGAATATTCTGTGATTTTAAGTGCAAGCACTGTGGATTTTACTTCTACTAGAAAATGTCTTCTATTGAACATTACAGATGATTGTATTTGCACCTCAGGAAATTCTCAATATTGTAACACAAAACTAAGTAATAGTCAGAAAACTGTATGAATTAGTTTTTTATCTCTTTTAAAAATTCTACAAAGAATAAAGAAAAGGATTTCTTGCATCTTAATTTACCTGCATCAGCAAAGTCACAAAAAGGAACTCCTGGTCTCTGTGTCTCAGCATCTTTGGCTAGTATTTCAGCAATAGATAAAAGCAATTTCTGCATATCATCAAACCGCTCACATCCAGTTCTTGCACGAAGATACAAAGCTCCCAGCTTGGCCCAATCACTTTTTTCCTTACAATGCTATGAAGAAGGCAAGGGATAAATATAAGCAAATCTGCTTCCAGAACACCCACACAGAAAATACACTGAAATTTGAGGAATACACCTGGGATAGACTTAAAGCAGAAAAGAGCTGCAGATGAAATGTTACTGCCAAGAACCTCCATGTTCAATATGGCAGAGCTACATGTTGCCTAACTTGCATGGACTACTGATTACTTCTGTACCTCAACAAATTAAATTCCTTTTTCCATGCCATGACCCCAGTTGGGGAAGCTCATAACTTAATCATCCAATTCAAGAACTGGCATTCATCCAGAATTTTAGTACTTTTTTTTTTTTTTTTTGCACAATGCATGCCAAATTTATGGTAGTTCTTTTTTTTTTTTTTTTGCACAATCCATGCCAAATTTATGGCTATTTTATATATGACTTAGACTTTTGCTTGCCAGGTCACCTGGTGTTAAGGGAGTAAAAAAATCAGTCCTGATTCTCCCCTTCTTGTATTTCAGTCTCTGGACCTGTGCAGTATATAGGACAATATGCAAACTATATTATAATTGTGCATAATAAGTAATCTGACCGTGAATACGAAAGACACAAATGTCCAATTTAAAGAATGTTTTACAGTATCTTCCTATTCTTGCTTAATGTTGCCAGTTTCAGCCCTTTACAATTGAGTGCTTTTATACCAGATATGAACTCTGTCTGCTAAATAACATATTACATAAATTTTTGGTGAGGAATGATGTACCACAACCAATGTTAAGGCACAGGAAATAATTGCTTAAAGTTATAAAATCTTTGAATTAAATGCAAAACCAAGATAAAAACTACAAGTATGTAAATTGAAATCCTGACATTCCAGAAAAGCCAAAGACAGTTTTCCCTTGCGTGTTAAGCCCTCCCAAAGATGGCTTTGCATACAAGTATTTATCATAAGCTCGATATATTTAATAACGAAGCCCACTAATTTAAAATGAGGTAGAAATTGCTATTTCTTGTAGGTTTAAAAGAAGTCATGGTGTAAGTATTCCAACAGGTCTGAAGAATGCACATACTGTACCTGAATTTCAGCCACTGCCAAGTTGAAGTCAAAAAGCCACTTTGTCTCAAAATGTCTCTCCTTAAATCTTCCATAATAAAAAAATGTTAATAATTTTAACACATCCTATTGAACTAAATTATGCATTAGCAGCAGGTGAACAACAAATTATCAATTATGAACAATAAACTGATGTGATCTTGGATCCTATTTACTTCACATTATGTAACCTGTACACTAAAAACACTCATTTATAATCTTGCCAAGGGAAGTCAGTACATTACTAACCAAATAACTGAGCAGAGCTATCTTCACAGACTATATTCCCTTGTCTCAGTAGAAATGGAACTGAAAAGGTAGGAATAAGACTTGCAATCTATTAAGTAAAGGCAGAACTGTACTGTATGTATTTCTGACATAAAATGACAAGTGCTAGTCACCTAGGAGCACAACACTTCTTTCTGATGCCACCACTGAAACAATGGATACATCTACCCAGTGTGATGCTGCCATGCAGAGACACATGACCTACACATGCATAAGCTAACACATGCAACTGAAGTAGCACAGCTGCTCAGTCTTCAATAGATATAGGCAATTTCTCACCGTCAACTGAACACACTCACATACTGAGGCAACCTGGAAGAGGACATTTCTTTGTCAGATTCCTGATATAAAAAGTGGTAAGAATTACCTCCAACATTACCAGTTGTGTTTTACCAGCACCTTACCAGTGTGATACGTTGCACTGCTCAAACACTAAGATCCATGGCTGAAAGTATGTTACGGGAAAAGTATGCAAAAGCAGCACATAATTTCTACAGTGCATTCAGCAGAAACAGTGGTGGTTTGTTTTCAGATGCTGCATATTTAGTTTCCTCTAAGAACCAAAGGTATGTTTATAAATTGCAGATTTAGTTTCTCAACTTTTGTGTGTGTGTATGATGCAGATGATAAAAACAGGAAAAAGGATCACAATCTTGTTTAAGTGATGGGGAGGTATCAACAGTTTTGGAACAGATTTGACATTTTGCCCAGCATGATCCAGCAGTACTTGAAAAATGACCCTCCTCTCTAGTTGTGTTGGCACAAGTGCTTATGTAGTCACACTGTAAAGAAAACTAGAAAACTACTTCAGATTATAACTAATCCTCTTACTGCCTAGAAGGGATATTTATTGCAGAATTAGTGTTTCCTTACGTGGACCTCAATGATTTATTAAACCATGATGTTGCTGATTTGACTAGTTACATAAACTTGCAGCACAGCTGGGAGCAGACTGTACAACAATGATCGATATGGAAAACACTAGCTAACCATAACTGCAGTCAGAATCTAAGTTTTGACTTAATCTTTGAAGCACAGTAGATTGACAGCACTCTAAAATACAATTAGGCATGATACAAGAGTATTTTCATCCAAAACATCTTTTAAAGATTTTACATAAATTTATAAAAATAGACTCTGAAGAAGGAACTAGACAGATATAATCATGAAATAGCTCCTTAAAGACATACCTGGATTTTATGTTCAAAACAGTACTTATTTCCCAACTGGAAACTTGCAACTGGTTAAGTAACTTGATAATACAGTCAAAATGCTCTAACTCAGGGAACATACCAGCATCAATGAGCTGCAATATCAAACAAGGTAAGAAAAGTAATCATACAAAAAGTTGTGATCACTTAATGTATTTTCAGAAGTGGCAAACAACATTGGGAAAAACATGTCACAGTGAATCTCAGCCAAAAAAAAAAAGGATAAATGAAAACTGCACCACAACTTCAGTGAGTCACAATATAACTTTGAATGTTACTTCAGTATTTTTTAAAATGATATGTCTGAATTTTAAAACAGGCAAGATATTTCAGAAATTCCAACAAGCAGCAGCAGCACAAACACACATACCTTACAAAAAGTACTGATTAATGTAGGCACAGCATCTCTTATATTCAAAGAAGCCACATGCTCAAAAACTTTCAGAAGAACATCTACAGCTGGCTGATCCAGACAGAAAAAACCAAAAAGCACAGTCAGTTTTGCAGCTCTGTTCAATTAGAAAGCTTAGAGATTTTATAACAGAAGCTTTTGAATTTCTCCTCTCCAAGATTTGAGGACCAGAGTAAAAACAAGCTTATTACTACAAATGCACAGTACTCAAAAAACCTAAGTAACTATGGAACTAAGATTTAAAAAAATATTACAAGGTCACCTACCACTGTCTTGATTTGTACAGTTACATTCAATATCTGAAATACTTCCTGCAACAAACAGTTCTTGAGCAAAGAGACAAGAAGATCATTCAGCACTTGAGAAGCAAAATCCACACCAGGAATAACTCCTCTGTAATACTGCACAAATATTTGGACTGAAAAAAGCAATTAAATTAATTTCACTGTGGAGTAACTGATGTTAACTATAAAAACAAATTATTTCCTTATATTTTAAATGCAGTGAACAACCTTTAATTATTCAAGGCATTATGGGGACAGGGATATGGAGAAAAATGGACAAAAGGATCCAGTTTGAACCCAGTGATAACCTTACTATACCCAGACTGATTACTTTGACACACCTCATGTCATTTTGCTGAATACCATAAGCCCAGTAGATTTCCAGACAGTTTAGCTGATTTGGTGCAGCACAAGAAAAAATGCCCCAAACCAGGTTAGATTTGGTACATATACCAAGGTAACAAAGGCTTTTTCAGACATGAAGCTCTGGGAAGTGAAGTGCAGTGTTATGGTGGATGTTCTTATAACTTGTTCCAGTGCTAGCCTCAATAGACAGGTACTGCAGCCTGCTGGTACAGTGTCACCCTCATGAAAATGCTCAGGATTCCAGCAGAGGAACATAACAGCACAGGGTGCAACTGAATCCCCTGTGCACATTCTGCTACACTCTAAGAGGCTTTCAAAAGCTTACGACTGCTCAGGACAGCTACAAAAGGAATAACTGTCCAGAGTAAAAAATACAAACCAAACCACAAAACAAAAGAAGCCCTTTCTGACTGAATTCAAAAGCTCAGATGGATCTGAATCACATGCAGAGCCTAAAACGTGGTAATCAAAATTGTCTGCATATGTGGTAGTGCGTAAGTAAACTAAAGCTGTCTGGGTGCTGTAGCAACACTTCATTTCAAGAGCTTCATTCTAAAGTTTTTGAGTTTGTGATTTCTGGCCAGGGTGTTCAAAAGCATCTTAACAATATCTGGGTTCTGTTAAACCTCCCTCAGCCCCAGTCATGTATTTCTCAAGTCTAGTTACAGTAGGCTAGGTTCATTTTTTGCAGGAATAAGATTACTAACAACCTCCTGAGATAACTGTGCATCTAAGCCTCACTGGGAAATTCAAACATGAAAACACAGGGTTGAATGTATTCATTTGAAATAAGAACAACTTATTTACTGTTGAGGTGGTACCCATTTCTCTCCTAACAGTCTATTTAATTTGCTTTAAATAAGCTAAGTATCAAAGGTACAGTAAAAGCTACTACTGTATCATACCTGCACGTTTTAGGAGGCCTGATTCTTTGATGTCAATGTATGTCCTAAGTATTGCCATGCAAATCTAGGAAAAAAAATAGACTATAGTAAAATGTTGCCTCAGTTTATGCCAAACAAAAGAACTACCCACAAACAAGTTTCTAGTATGCAATGAGCTTTACACTGCTTCTACTTAAATCATACATACTGACAAATGGTATAAGAAGGTAACTGGATCTGTAGGCACAGATTTGGTCAAAAGGTCAGCAAATCACACAGGAAAATAACCTAGATGAAATGTTTGGGAAAGGAGCTGCTGCAACCACAGCTGTGTGCTGCAACCACAGCTTTGTGCATGTGTGTGTATGTACTCATAGCAAACAGGAAAAAAAAAAAGAAGACTGTGAAAATGCAGTTGCCTCAGAATTAGTATAAATGTGGCAGGCTGTAAACAAAAAAAGAAATGGAAACAAAAAGGTGAACGTGGAACATGATAAACAAAAATTACATGAATGTACCAAGAAATCAAAAAATAACTTAGAAATGGTTATTTTGACCATTTGATCATGACAAAGAATCACTGATAAGGACACAGATGAAAAAGCTCAGAACTAACTTGATTTTATGAACCATTCCACCCCAGACCCACTTGTATTGGAACACACTTGAAATCTTAAGCTGTCAGTTTTCTGATACTTAGACATTTTGCTCCATCTCTGCAGATCAAGAAATAAAGACTACTGAGATTTCATCTTAGAATTCCAAGTTAGGGAAAAACCCACCCACCCTTTGTCACTTCTGGAATATTTAGAGTCTTTCTGCACAACAATGTAAACGGGTCATATTTAATACTTTTTGTGAAACAATGAAAAAATCAAGAGACAGAAAATGCCCTAAATTAGTAGTCATGTTATTACAGAATTGAGTCAGGTTTATTTTTACATCCAAGTCCAAAATTACACAGGATCCATTCACAGAGTTTGCTATACAACAAATGAATTATGATCAGAGCATAAGATACTGGCTTGTGGCCATGACATCTTTCTTTTTTTAAAAAAACATTAACCTGTTCAGATCATCAAGCCAAAGAATGCAAAAACTGTACATCTAAATATGCTGAATATAAATAAAGCTTATTTTCATAGCTTACTGCTTTTATTTTGAAACAGTATAATAATGTGGTTGAACTATAGTCCAAGATAGACCTTTCAGAAAATCATGTCAAATTTTTGATCGTTAATGTATGTGCAGTGCCACTTGGCAATGGGTTAAACTCATTTAATCCCAATCTATAATCCCAGGTGGATGAATGCATTTCCAAAGCAAACTGTAGCAAACAAACAGTATGGAAATTAGTTTGCTTTCTTTTGGAATCTGTTTTTCTCCTTCTTTGGACTGACTCCCAAAAAAGGCCAAGATTGCATCTGGAGCTCTGACTGTTCCAAGTATTAGTGAAATTGCTTGGAAAAGCCACTTGTGGTAGCATTTAATCACAGGACATGTTACATTACATTGATAAAAGAAACTGAATGTGTTACTCATTTACAGCTTCTAGAAGGCTTTAGCTGATTTAGCTGTCTCAATTTTAAAAAGTGTAACTGCACCTACAGACCATGTAAAAATGTGAAAACCTTGAGCTGACAGTAATAGATTTTGAATGAAGGTACATGAAAGAGATGAATCCTATTTTTAAAAGAGAGTGTAAATCACACTATTCTGTCATCTCTCAGTTGATTCCATGACTCGTTTAGCACAACAATTTAATAAAATCTCTAATAAAAGACTGTGTATCTTGTACAACCAACCAACTGTCCAGCAAAACACAGCCCTACTACAGTAACACAGAAGTGCTGGTGATCAGAACAAGCGGCACAGGAATTTATGAAACCCTTCAGCATCTCCCACTTTGTGTGCACTCTCGTGTTTAAATGGCTAAAAGCCCATGCTGCAGCCCTTTGCTCAGTGAAATCAAGCCCAGGATCCTTTTTACTAGAGATTCTGTTTATGGGCCCTGTAGAATGCTCGTGGTGTACACTGCCTATGTGACTGAATAGGGATAGGGTTTAGTCACTCCCTATTAAACATGGCTGAGACTGACCAACAGCTTCAGAAATTAGTTAATGGTGGTTAGAGACAGTAGTAAAAGGATAGTGTAAAGTCTCATTTCTTTAGGAAGACAGATTTTAAAAAAGAAAAGCCCAGAACACCACAACAGAAGCACACACCCAGGGCCCTGAAGCTGAGAGAAAACGTTAATGAAGACAGAAAGCTTCCTATTTTATATCCTGTTTGTTTCCAGTTCATAGCGTCAAGGAAAAAAAGTATATCCTGTTTGTTTCCAGTTCATAGCATCAAGGCAAAAAAAAAAAAAGAGTAAGAAGTCACAAAAAAGTAAACATTTCTTTAGTCTAAAATGCCTAATGAGTAAGGTGCACAAAGCCAAAATAAAATCAGACAGAGAAATACCGTTTGTATGAAGACATGTTTTCCAATCACTTATTTAGCCATGCAATTGTTATCTATGCTGTACTCTGAAGTGTCTCTCAAGCAAAAATATTTCCTGTATCACTCGCACTGTCTCGTCCTTTAACTGGACACCACTGAGAAGAGTCCAGCTTCATCATCTTCACCCTCTCTCCATCAGATACTGACACATATTTTTAAGATCTGCCCCCCCCATACTTTGGTGAATTTTTAAAATACAGTCTTAATAGTTTCATTTACTTTGCCTAACACAAAACAGATTTCACTGTTTGAAATTAAAGGCATCTTTTAAAAATAAATAAAACCTGGTAACTTGCACAACTTGCTGAGCTCAAGAGTGTGCTGATTTTCAAAACATATGATGTTTTTGTAAATTAAAATCACTGCTGTGTTGTGTGATCAACCACAACTGTGAAGAGTGTTAAATACTAGGAAGTTATGCTTTAAAGCATCCATCAGTTACTTAATGGAAAGGCAAGAATATCCATTACAGGGAAAGGTATTTCTCCTCCGAAGTTCTGGCAACAATCATCCCTAAAAACAGTGCAAAGCAAGTGGACTGCCAGTCTGCACAACAGTTTCTGGAGAGATTTACCTCTCCTGTATATGATCAGATGACTTTGTTGCTGCTTTACCTGTTTTCCATTTATGTACTTTGGTGCCACCATGAGGTGCTTGGCCTATTACCATTTTCAAATGGACAGGCCTAAAAGTATAAATAAATGTACAAACAAACAAAACTCAAAGTGTACTTTCAGACTACCAAGAAAGCAGAACAGTTAAAGTGTGCTGAAGTGCTGCACCACACTAAAATCGAATAGAATGAATTTTTAATAGTTTTAGGCAAACAATTCCTTATGTGTCCGTATATAACAAAGCACAACAATCCATGATAATTCATATAAACTAGCAGAAAATTACTAATATTCTCTACAGTCTGCCAAAGATATTTTACAAATGAGGAGAGAGGAAGATGTCCCATACAAAACTACTCTCAAATTATCTTAGTATTTTTAAGATGTTATATAAATTTTCAAAGGGCTTTTCTTTGAGATGTATAAAGGAGTAGAGAAAACATTAAGAAAAATCAACCCAAATTACACTGCTGTATTTTAAAATTTTTGACACAATATGTTTAACATATCAAGGAGACAAATAAGCTCCTTTAGATGTCACTTCTTTTTTAGTAATTCTGTCTAACAGGTTCACTACAAGTTATTTTTTACATTTTGATCCTGAAATTTCTTACTTACTGACACAAATGATAAAACTGTACTCATACCAATAAGATGGTAGGTAAACAAATCTTTTAAGACCTGATGAGGACAAGTTTAGGCATTTGTCTTTGTTTAGTTGTTTTAACGTTTTTATTTGCTTCCAAGAGACTTATAAAACCATCAAAGTGTTGGTTTCATACAGTCAATTCCAAAATCTTCCTACATGACAGCACAATTAGCTTGCCTTGCACAGTTCTTGGAAGCATCTCAGACTCATGTCTTTGTTAAATGGTTTGAAAACACATCTACTTCGTCCATCACTGCAAAACTATTTTTGCTTGCAAATATTATGAGAATTGTTGCTCCGTTTAAGGAGATTCCAGCATCTTTAAACAAACATGCCTGCTTTACACAAAACATGCAGAAAGGCACATACCATAGATGGCTTTTGACTCGCACAAGACATACAAAGTCTATGTTTGCTGAAAGCCTTCGACACTTAGGATAGAAATGTCTCAGAGCCTGCCTAGTCTACTACTCTATATTTGTACAGCCTAATTCTTGCTCTTTTACTGATGTCTGTGCTCTCAAGAAGTCTGCTAGTTCAACCTACCATGTTTTAAAAAAACCCCAACTTAAAAAAGATCTTGAGAAGAAGAATTTCTGAGCATTTTTTTCATCCATCAGTGTCTGAAATGTACTCCCTTTCCACATAGAAATGAACAAAGGAGACCATGTTCAGCATTTAAAAAGTATTCACACTTACAATCTGTTCCTTTCTTCAATAAATTTTGTTACCTTTTCATCCCTTTGTTCAGGCACATGCCTTAAGCAACAGTTTGTTCTTTTACACCCACGT
The DNA here is from genome assembly GCF_000695815.1 of Acanthisitta chloris. Classification (NCBI taxonomy): domain Eukaryota; kingdom Metazoa; phylum Chordata; class Aves; order Passeriformes; family Acanthisittidae; genus Acanthisitta; species Acanthisitta chloris. The sequence goes on along the minus strand of NW_008664865.1, from coordinate 18,675 downwards.
GAAGTCATGAAATAATATCTGCAGTATTTATGGGGCAAGTCAAGTGCATCAAGGATCTGCTGGACTGAACGAGAAGCCTGAAATAAAAGAAAAACAAAACAAGAAGGAACCAAGCAGACAGTAGTTTTTGAAAGCAAACATTGTTCTTTTTGTTTTTGAAGAATTTCAAAATATCAACAAATTCTTAAAAAAGCAAAAAACGTGATCTATAATTATGCCTCTGAAATAATCCTCATCTCTATACCATATCTGCAGCATTTCAGAGACGACAAAGATCTATCCTTTGTCACGTCACGTTAGCGTCTAACGCAACAAAAGCCTGTCTTGAAGACCACAACCAGAAAGAATGCAAGAACTGCTAAATGAGATGGACAACGAGTAGAGAGGAGGAAGAAAGGTGACAAGCTCCTGCACGGCTCTGAGTAACGGTCTGAGAATTCTGGGGCATCAATTTCCTCTCCCTTTTTTCAGTGTGCAGCACAATGGATAAAGCAGGCTGCCTTAAACATGTGAAACCTTGTCTGCACTGCAGTTCTACAAAAAACAACAAAGCAAAAAGCATTATTTGATTTTGCTTAAGCTGAAAACAGAAATCAAGAAAGCTCCACAGTGAATAGCTGTCTCCTCATCATGGATTTTGTTCTCAAGAGATTGTATTTACTCAGTGATAGCATCCTTAAAGGCATAGAAACATAAACATACATAGATTCAGAATTTCTGACTCGATATATGGAGAACTGTCTGCATATGCGTAAGAAAATTAGTGCCAAAGGATCAGAAAATCAGCAAGGACTTAACAACTCACAGTTGCATTTTTCTCCATCTTCCATGGCTCAAAACCTCCACAATTCCTCAGTGGCAGTAAAGGACTTTTTCCAGAAGGTTTGTAGCCTAAAAATTAGGATGAGGGCAGCAAACGGATCATGTAATAAAATCGAATCATACTGAAACCACTCTCATTTATCTTATTTTCCTTTATATTTATAGTAACTTCAAGTCACAGCAATGATTAATGAAAACTTGATTAATACAGTCTAAAGCCAGTAATTTAAGTTACAGTTTTCTTAATTATTCTAAAACTGAAACTTCACATAAACTTCAAGGGTAAGCACATTTAAATTAAAAACTTCACTACTTTATCCAAGGTTCCTACTCTAACTTACAGAGATAAGTAAAGAAATGGAATTAAAATATCCAGAAGTTTTAATTTCAAAGGGAAAAAAACCCACCCACTTTATCAGTGATCTTTGCATTTCAACATCACTAGCCAAAAATTCAAACTATTTTTTCAGAATTGAAAGAAAACCTTTCATACTCTCATGTTTTAAGTGGTGCAGTAGCAGGCTTAAGCCCAGTATAAGTTACTGGTTTCTTAACCATGAAACTTGGTTTTAGAACTTTAATTATTATTATTAAGTAACAGATTTCTTTCTTTGAAAAATGAATAATGTTAATGGAAGATATAAGTTCAAATTTTCAACTCCATATCTAAAGAGAAATAAGAGCTTTTGAATGCCTTGCTTTCTAGGGTTCCCATCTGGCCCCTTCAAAGCATGTTCAAAAGGAAGGGTGCTTGGCTCTTTCCTACCAACTATAGTTACTAAAGAGCATCCAACAAGGAATGTTCTACTAGAGACTTGCACTAAGTACATGGTTCTTAATCTGCATGTCTTCCTAAACAGACAGGACTATCAAAGCATAGAAAGGAGAAACACAATGTAAAACAATTAAATATCCTAATGTGCTGAGCTGTCACAGCTGCAAAAACTTTGTGCAGTGATGGTGGCAATTCCATGAATTCAGGATTGGACAAACTTAAGTGACAAGAAAAAGTCTGAGAAAACAGCCAACCACTAGCTGCAGCAAAATGCTACTGGGAACTTGGTCTCAAGAGTCTTTCCTCCAGGTTCTTGCCATCAACAAAGCACAGAGTTTCTGACCAGGTCCTTTCAAGAGTCTGTACTCTCCCTGCTGACTGTAGGCCACACCTGTAGGGAAGCAGGCACTAAAGTGAAATAACCAATCCTGCCTGCACAGTTCTGGGAATAAAAGGCTGTTTTGCTCTGTCCTGGCACAGAATCTCTTGGCAACTGTTTCAAGTGGTTTTAAGAAAGAAGATTTAGGAGAACTCTTCAGAAGATGTATACATTTTTAAGGGCAAAGAGATGCGATGTATTTCACAGCTGTTTTTTATAGCCTCTATGTTTCTTGCACTTCCTGAAAATACTGTTAAATGACATGATGATAAAAATCACTCTACAAGCTCAGACTAGCATTGTAATTTGAAACTAAGCAAGAACCGGTGTCACTGATCTTAATTCAGGAAATCCATGTTCATAAACATCCATATTAATCAATAATTCTAAAAACATTAATTCCCAAAGCAGTGTTGCAAAGGAACAGAACGCAGTATGTATCAGTAAGTAATCAATTCCTGGTTTTCTCTATCGTGTATGTCAAATAAACTACGCGTTTATGTAAGGCTAAATGTCAGATTTGTTATGTGCAGTGACTACAGCTCCATTCCATTATGACTTCTCTGGTGGCAGAGACATGAAAGAGGTATCTGTCCTATATGTGAAATATTCTGGTCAACATGAAGTGCTATTCATTAAATCTAGGTAATTTCCTTAATCCAATCTAGCAAATGCCTCATAAACATCTGAATTGGCATAAACTACGAAGTTCTGACCCTCAGCAAGGTGGGCAAATAATTTTAGCAAGTTTTGTCAACAACCACCAACCAAGAAAATCTGCAGTCACCTTCTCTGACCACAAATAAAGAAAAACAAGTTACTTGCTAATAACATGGCTTAAACATAATGTGTCAAACCAGTAAGAATGCAGCCATTGCTGCACCAATAAAGTATCTGAGAACAACAGATACCAAGACAGAATGATTACTATTTGATTCTACCAAACAGAATTCTGCTAAAGAACCCAACCCAGAAAACCTTGCTAACCTATCATATGAGAGCTTGCAGTTTTGCTTCTATGTATGTGAACTAAAATTCCAGCCAACACTTTCAGGAACCAAAGAAATTCCTTGAGATTTTATGGGTAAATAAAGCACATGAAAAAATAAATTCTGGAGGGTTCACCAACGGAGCATACAATACCATTTGTCCAGGACCTCATCACTGTAGCTTCACTGAAGATATTTACTTTGGGGTCATTCACTGGCAATCTTGATAGCAATTCACAGTTCTCAAGATCTTTGGATTTACAGTCACTGTTGAGTATTAAAAAACAAGGATGTGTTTAACCAAATTAAAAAGGTACTGCCCTCATATACAGAATGCCTAAAAAGGAGGATTAAGCATATAAAACAGGAGCATTTCTTCAACAATTTATGCAACCCTTCAAAGCTTCCTATAAATTTAAATAGCTATCAGTCCCAACAACTGTATTTTCAATACTCTCATTGCCTGGTCCAATTTGATTATGATCTTTGCTGAGATTATTCTGTCCTAAAGCAGAACCACAGAGATGGCACCTGTGAACCACTTCTTTTTTTCCCCCCACTATGCTGACATGAAGACTGAGGTTATTTCTATCACCTCTGAGGAAGCATCTACTTTACAGGAGTCTGTTATGTAATATCTGCCAAAGGAGTAATTGACAAAGCTTCTGAAACTACACTTGAAGAGGCAAGCGTTTTCCTTCCTGAAAATCTGACTCTACTGGGCAGAAGATTTAGGTGATTTCAAAGGGAACTCCAATTAATGACTGCTCTGCCTTTAACTATTCCCAAATAAGTATATATAATCTACAGTCAGTCTGTTTAAGTTTTAATTAACAGCATCATTAGAAGTGGAGTTTGCTAAACAAGACCAGCAACTCTGTTTTCTTCGAGATGAAACTTTGCAACGGTAACACTTCGTGTAAAAGTGAAGAAAATAGTTTGACTCCAAAGGAAGGCCTTGTCCCTAACCACACAGAGTGCTGCAGTATCACTCATACAAACATATTTTATCCAGCATAATCTATTTATTCTATAGCATAAATAGTTCTTTATGCTACTAAGGTAAATTTAAACAAGTATTTTACCAGGAGGAGGAGCTTGGAGCTCTTTAGTGGATTAATGAAAAGATGCAGTCTTCTGCATTAACAGACTTCTGGCACACTCCAAGTCTGTCACAGAAATGTGACTAGTGTTGGGAAAAATAAGTAATATTCCCTTCTATGCCAGCTCAGGTTTCTTGACTATTGTGAAAATTACTCTGAAATGCACAATTTCTCTTGTAATTAATTAAGTATTCCATCAGTTTACTATACTTTTTCTACAAAACCTAATTTCACTTCATTTTTGGACTGCTGTTGAATGGAAGTTTCTTAATCTGACACTCAGTGTACAGTAAACACCATCAGCACAGCCTGAAGCCAGCAGAACAGTAAAGCTTAACTCCACATCACGTGTTTTTAAGCACCTTTTTCTACTGTGGTACAAATATCTGTCAGCCTGAATTTGAACGAGATCTTTCAATTCTTTCATAAGTTTATAAAGTCACAAGAGGCAGAAAACAGGAAGTTTCATTTATTTATTACTATTATTTGGTTTTGTTAAGTTCTGCCAAGTGCTGTTGTGGCTAGAAATGTATCTTATGCTTATACTCACATTGAGAAGCAAAGGTGAGACACTGTCATAAAGTGGATATATTTTGTCACCAGTCAGAGGACAAAATAATCTCTATTGTCCTGTCAGGCTATGACTATACTTGTCCTGTGCTTTGCACAGTGAAATTATATTACTTCACATATTTATTTTCTTCATCACATAGTCACAGTAACACAGAAAATCTGAATTAGATACTGATGCTGTTTTGGCAAAAAACATCATGTTTCATTGGTACAGTAACTGCCACAGGTTACATGAAGGACACATGATACACACCTTTCTCCAGCTTCACTCTTTTTTTCTTGTTCAACATCAGGCACTCCATCAGCAGGCTTGAACTGTGAAGATATTTAAAATGTATTTTCAGGTACAGCAAAGCACTACTAGGCTTGTCATGCTTCATTCTACAGACTTAAACTGTTAGTGATTGTTGGAAGATGTGAGAATATAGTCTTGACTGTAGAAACTGTAATTTGGATCTTTTTAAATGGACATACTACCATTATGCTCTGTGATCTTTAAAACAGTGATTTTTAATTGGAAAAAAAAGGTGATTTGATTGCCTTCACTTCTCTTTCCTCCCACAGATAATCCTATCCATTTTTAGGCCCACTGCCCAATTTTAACTGCACCTGACAAATGTGTCTAAACCCACAAAAGACTTTCCATCAAGATTAATGAAATTTAAAGCTGTACTGAGGAGAAATCTAAGGCTTTTTCTCAGCTATGCACCAGGGTGTATAGGTAAAAAAATCCCCAATGATACGGAGAAAAAAGACAGCACCTAACATATTTACGGGTACGAATCTGAAAGGACTGATATAGAACAGTCATGGAATCTTGGCTTTGTTTGGTCCATTATTCATGAAGTAATTCACGTTCTATCACAAATTTTGATAGCCAAAGAATTAGTGATAGATACACTCTCATCAGATTTCCAGACTTCATCTTACCAGTTCCCCAGACTTTTTTAGTATTTTGTCCATGGGTACTTTTTGCCCTTCTCACAGGACTGTTAACTGGAAAAGCCATCAAAAAGCACAATCCAAGTATCACCCCAAATGGTAGAGTACTTGCAGCAAGTGTTCTGCCATTGCATTCTCTCCCCAGGTCTGCACAGCTAGTTTCCCATCCACATACAGAACAGGTTTAGGGCCTTAGCATGTATTCTGTGGCTTAAGTTTGAGGTTTAGGTGAGGTTATTTGTACATATTTACTGTTTTCCAACACAGCACAGAAAAGCAAACATTAGGACACTGATTTTTAGGACACTGATTACAGAGAGGTGGCACTGCCCATGGCAGGGGGGGCTGGGACTAGATGATCTTCAAGGTCCATTCCAACCCCTTGATATGCTATGATACTATGATTTGATAAAGCCACACCACTATGAAGCAGCCCAATTGGGACTGACCTGGAAATACTGCGACAAGTACTGCACCTTCAGCAAACTGTACTATTTGACAGATCCTTTTACTCTAAGAGGTCAGGGAACAAAATAGCACTGTTAACTTTGTGAATCAGATGTAAGCAGCTCTAATTCCACTTCCTGAAGAAAATGTTTCTATTCTTTTAAATAATGATTTTGAAAGGGAAACTGATTCTCTACTGTTTGAGTAACTTATCAATTACTTACCAGCTTTAAATCATGTGAATGTTACAGTTTAACTTATCTGGTTAAAACCATTATCTACTCTTGAAGGAGTAGAAAACAGTAAATGCTATCAGCAGCTGTGTCTGAGTGGCAGAGATGTAAATTCTAATCCCTTATCAAAGAAGTAAACAGTATAAAACTTCAGCAAGTCTTAAAAGACCTAGACTTATTATCTAAAGGAAGGAGGATAGAGAGAGTAGAAAGGTCAGATAAAGCCAGTGAGCATGAAAATGGCTTAACATTCCCTCTGAACTGCCAGGAAGTCAGTATGTTAATGCTTTTGCCCAAGTAATGAGGCACAGAATGATTCCTCTCAGATTCCTGATAGCTGTGCAGCTCCCCAGCTTTCCAACACCACCCCATCCTTTGGATACTTTGTGGTGAGAGGCATTTATCAGCAACTTTTAAAACAAGGCATGTTATGTAAAAATGTCACATATGCACAGTAGTACTCTTAGGTGTTCACTGGAAAAATAATTTTCATACCACTGGTAGCACAGCATTACTGTAACAAACAATATAACAAGATCTTGTTTAATTTCAAATTTGAAGATGAGTAATTAGTAACAACCAAAAAAATCTGTTCTGTTAAGCAAAACTTGCATGGTCAAATAGCACAGTAGTCTATGAAATGCTAATATTCTTTTATTACAGGAAATTAATGCTGATAAAACAGCATTAGTAGTTAAAATTATCCAATACATGGGTTATAATTTCTTACACTATTTAATGAGAAAAAGTGTTTCTCACTACCTTTTCATTCATGTCAAAACTCTTTAAAAGTTCAGGCAGTTTTCTTGGTTGTTCATGTTGAAGAAAGTCCTCAGTAACAGCTCTTAAAGGCCTGCTTCCTCTGGAGGAGTTGTGGGGTTTAGTGTTGTCAGCTGAAAATGCATAAAAACATTGTTTCATGTGTTTCCCATGCTATAAAGAAAAAGCTTTTATTTCCTAAATATTACAAAGTCTTAATGCTAATGACATTTAAAAATTAACCCAGGACTTCCTAAATACTAAGTCTATATAGAAGAATATTTCATGTTTAACACATGAACCATTTCAAATAAATATGAAACTGAATCTGCAGTAAAATTCCATTCAAGTGTATATTCTGCAATAGTCTCTGCAGAACAACAGAACAGGCTTATTTATAGAATACTGAATTATTTTAGAAATAAATTCAGTTAAGCTTTGCTATTAAAACCCACCCAAGATACGTGTGGCAGTTTGCTAAGCAAAAAGACTTAAGACTTTGCTGACAAAGGGCATAAGTTAATTGCAAAGACATGATACAATCCTGATCTAAATACAGATAGCTCTGAGAAAAACTCCAAATTCCTGTAATATAGTAAACTCAGTGACAATTCAGTGTCAGGAAATTTCAGCACCTTTTGCAGATGCCACATAAAATGAACAAAACACCTGACTGCAACTTCCTGAGGTAGCTCTTTATGTACAACAGAAGAGCTCTGCACAGGAAAGAATTGGATCACATGAATGAATTTCAACAGCACTGCATTGTCCAGGTACAGGAAGAAAGAACCAGGTTATTATTGGAAAAGCTTTTATCTTACAGTCACTGGTCTCTGCATGATCACCAGTACAAGACACATCTGGTTAAAGACTATGTACATAAGATTTCCACTTGAAAGGTGAAGAGGATTGATGTCATCCAAATACTTCAACTGTCGTATTTTTTGCCCCTCCTAGACAACGAAGCCACTGAGGCAAGCAGCCATGATTTCACTCCATAACACAGGACACCAAAGCAGTAATATGTATTTCTAAATAAATACATAAATACTCAGTAAATAACTAAACCAGGCACATTTCTTTTGTTCTGTGCAGGTCTTTTAAAAAAAGTCATGTACGTAAGTTACCATGTGCATATTGATCTAAAAGTGTGGTGTGATCCTGAGTCTCTCAGATCTGGGAAGGACTTACTGAAACCTTTGCCTTTACTTGAAGCACCACAAAAAGAACCAAAGACTTTTAGCCTCAAACCTTGCTAGGACATGAAGCAAAACAACAAAGAAAATGCAGAAGTTACAAAACAGTACAGGACTTGCTCCCAGGTTTGGTTTCAATCACCTCAGTATTGCAGATGTCATGGCACAGGCCCCTCCAGCTCTTGACATCACCAGAGGCCTAAATGCACTTTCTCCCTACTCCTCCTCAGGGAACTTGGGTCTGTTTGTGTCTGAGCTCTTAAACCCTCATTACCTTTTTATTTTGCCTTCAGATCCCTGAAGCCTGAAACCTCCTCTCCCTCAAACAGTCACTAGTCACTCCTTTCTCTCCAGGAGGTTACATCTGCCCAAACTACTCTTTCTACATGAACATAACACATCAGTGTGGAAAAACAGCACAAGAGGTACTGTCACAAACACCTTTTAAGCCTGCAGCAAAAATCAACACAATGTCAGATGAATAGCAAGCTGACAAACTAATACAAGAAAGGGAAAACACCCTGAACCTTCAGAACCAGTCTCAGCACTCTGTGTTCTCCACTCCACCAGTAATGGGCTTCTGTTCAAAGTCAAAATCCTGTTTCTTCAAACTATCTATGACAAACTTCCACATCAGATACACCTTGCACAGTAGGTCTGGTATGCAAGCTCTACAAAACAAAACAGATCACATTCATATGCTGCCTAGTTGGACTGTTCTGCTTAACACAGGAAGAAAACAAAACTATATTAAGTCAGAAGTAACCTCTCTCTCTCCAAAAAAGAAAAAGCATCCTTTAAAACAAAACAGTGTCTCAGAGGACAGGGCACAGCACCCACAAAAAACAAACATGAAACGACAACCCAGGAAAAAAACCCCTATTACAAAATCCTGTGTGCTGATGAACACAACAGAACAACCAACTGAGAGTCAGACTCCAAAGCAGTATCACAGTACTCAGTGTGTTACTATGATCTTACTTCAAGCAAGGAATTCTGTGAGTATCAGAGAGATGTCAAAAAACACCCAAAACCAAAACCAAGCAAAAACTCACCCAACCCTCCAGTACTACCAACAGACAGGAACTACAGAGAAGCAGACGTTCCTTGTAAGATTCATGTTTGTACAATTTCAAAAGATGTTAACTCTATATGGACTAGGAAATAAATTGCTGGTACAGTAAAAAGATACCACAGGAAACAGACAAGTTCTCATTTTATGCAGAAAGCCTAGTTTTGCCACGAAACATCTTTGTGGTTACTTTCTTCTCTTGATTACATATTAAAGAAAATCCCAAAACTCTTACCTTTTAGCAGCAAATCACAGGAGTTTCCAGTATTATTTGACATTCCAGATTCTTGTATGTGCCTGTTTTGAGCAAAAAATGTATTTAAGATTTCCATCTAGCACAAAACCAAAATTAATCTACCAGTTACATCTAGTTCTCAGTAATACTGTTAGCTATGAACAGAATCCTTATATATACAACACAGTGTTCTTAGACTGTTCTTAGCCTTCTCATGTCCATCCTTACAGGTCTAAGTAAATATACCCAAACACATTAAGCAAACCCAAGACATTTCAAATCTCAAAATTTTCAGTAAATTCTCACTCTATTATTTATTCTCTACTTAAAATACTGAGAAATTTTCTCTGTGTGACAAATTATGGAAATACTGTGCTAATGAGCCAATTTATCAGTTTCTACAAAATGTGATTTGTAGTAATTTTATATTCAAGACCATTTGCATAACAATGAATCTCAGAGTAATCAAAACATTTGTTCATAGAAAGATACTTCACCTATTTCCAAGACAAATTGGTAAAAAGCAACTTTTTCTCCTTCGAAAAACTCACATGGGACAAATAAATAGTAAAATATAAACAGAATAAATAAAACATCATCATCATCACCACAGAGTTTTGGAAGCTGGTACCTGGTGAATGACACCAAGTATAATGACAGCAAGCTACAAAGGCATCCACTGAACCTACTAGTTCTGTGGGGTGAGATGACATACAGGATGCCTCTTAGATGTGTAGATTCCACACATGAGAGGAAATAAATACATCAGATGATTGATTCAAAAACCTCCACTGTTGGAATTCACTTAGGGGTAAGTAGGCAATTGAAAGAGGCAAACAAGTACATGTGAAAACTGAGTTTCATTGTCCCATTCAGGCTGCAGGCCACAATCTTTTCCTGACGACTGGCAACTTCCTAATGCCTGGAAGTGACCAGCTCTCACCCTTCTTGTAAAATGCAACCACTAGAGGAATAACCAGTCCTACTATCCTAAAGGTCAGAGCATGCTAACTGAATCAAACCATACAAGAGATATACACACAGAGCCTCTTCTGAATCTTCCTGAATAAAGAGACAAGACCTGTTTGTTCTACTTACACCTACTTGTTCAGAGACACCTGTTCTGGGTACGTGCACAAACACAATTACAGGACTTCAGAAATTTTAAGTCAGAGCTGTGTAGCAATGTCATGTGCTTCACTGATTGTTGGGCTCTTTGTTAGCTTGCTTAAAAATAAAACAGAACAAACCCAAAATCAATCCAAGCCAGAACAAGCCCTATTTGAATTTGGGACCTCAGTCACTGTTGTGGCCTGTATGCTCTGCTTTTGAAGGAAAAGTGCTGTCATTATCTGAAAGCTAAAAATTATTACCCTTGAATTTTCATAACTAAATACACCCCTCTAGTTTTTAAGGTCACAAACAATCAAAAATGAAAAGTGCCATTGGCTAAACATGTTTTGGTGTTTACAGTCAAAGCCCAAGTGAAATGGATCCACTCTAACAGTAACACATCCACAGTGGCTAATAGTTGTCACTGAACACTTGTCAATTACACAGTTTGAGTGCTTTGGTTTCTCCATTAACCTTGAGTAACAAGTATTGCTTCATTCTAGCAATTGGCATTCTGACAAGCTGCTGGATGTCAGATTTTTGCTGTTGGAAGAACACTGCAAATTACGACACAGGTTGTTTCCTTCACAGTCACAATTTAAATGCTATTAAACTGATAAGTTAACACTCAACACGTTTTAAAAAACTTTTTAACAACTCAGCTATACTTTCAAAGTGAGTTGCTGCTAGCAGAAATACAGTTCGTGTTGGTCTATACCAATGCCAGACTAAAACATCAGCACATAAGTACTAAAACATCAGTAACATACTGAGGTCCATCCCCATGCATACGTGTACTAAATAGCTTTAGCAAAGATCCAGATTCTTTCTGCCATCATTTGCTCTTAAAAACCTGCAGGGAAATCCTAACAAAGCTATGTATTGATACAGCTAAAGAAAACACTCAGCAACAATCATCATTTATAGCTTCTATATGAAAGTGCTTGCATTAATCTTCCACCTAAAATCACCTAGATTATATTTATTTAGAGACTAACAGCTAAAAACTAAATGCTGAATAAAACATGCATATGAACTAATATTTATACAAGTCAGTATAGTTCTGGCTCACTCTTCTACATGGACAGACTGAAGTGGTGTTACAAACTAATATTGCAATGATGCAAAACTGGGGAGGCATAAAAGAAGCCAAACAAGAATAGTTTAGAATAGATCTAAAGCAAAAAAAAAAAGGCATGAACAGAAACATTATTTTATCTTAAGATAAGCAGCACGATGTGAGTGTAACTAATAGTATAATAATGTTTTTTTATGGTTGGCCAAACAAAGTTGAAGTCTCAGCTGCATTCATTAAGTGTCAACAAAATAAAAAAAAACCCAGTATGAACTGGCCATGATCTGGTATGATCCAGTGATATCACAAGCTACCTGACAAAACTGTGGTAAGGTCTATTGCCTTATTTTAGTAGTCTCATATTCAGCTCATTAATATGTTCCTGACTGTTTACCAACTATGATTAGTAACCATCTAACTATCTTTGCATCAAACTACAGAAGGCACAGAGAAAAATAAGACCATTTTGCCTGCTTCTTTAGTAAATTAAAGGGAAATTCTAAGAAACAAGAACTATGTATTTTTTTTCCTTGGCAAATGGGAAACAATTTCAGCAGATATCAGGAAGAAAGTAGATGAAAAATGAACAAGTTCCTATTTCCACCTAGTGATCTCTGATGTTACTCTAAGTCAGCATAACTACTAATTAAAGGGAGTATTTGTCCTCCCCTACTAAGTACTTACAAGATCCAGTAACTTTTCAGTCCCTATTTACAGAAATACCAAACTTTATTACCATAACCAACACATGAGTGTAAAGGGCTCAGAAGTTTTGGTCTTCCACTCTGTGCAACAGCTGTCTGGACAGTCAGCTGGAAATCACCTCTGAACAGCCACTATTACCCTCGGGTAATACACAGCAAATACTCATTGTATTACACAGTGTATATGAGATACCATACACACTGTACCCAAAATGAATACTCACTCTAACAGATTTACTATGATACAGCCTAGCTGCTTCTCCAGAAGCTGGATGTTCCTACTACAGACCTGCCCTGTTCTTCAGAGGCTTGTTTTAGCTGAAACTTTATGCTATTAACATCTGAAAGTTTTATATTCTCATGCCCAAAAAACCATTCAGCACCTCAAATAAGATTCCTTTCCTCTTTTGCATGTGGGTTTAATGAAAAGGAAAGGATGAGAAGAGAATGAAAAAAAAATAAATCAACAAATGCAGTTATAAGGTGGCACAATAAATAAAACTATTTAAAATATGAATAACAAAGCCATACAGAAAGAGCACACGACGACAATTAAAACACCCATCCCAATTATAAAAACTAATCTTCAGAGGAAAACCTTTTATTATTTCTATCTAAGCTTTATGTTTTTCTCTGTAAGATGATAAATTTAATCTTAAAACTTTCACCAAACACAAGCATCAAAGTTAAGAGAGGAAACAACTAGGAGTTAATCTATTCCCTGAAGAACTACTACCTCGTTTACTAAAGTTTGTTTCTACTTTAAAATTCTCTTCCACCTTCAGTGATTTTTATTATCATCTTAAAACCCAGAAAACCTTTAATACCTGACGATTTACACCAGGAACTTGCTGCATGAAGATGCATGATCATAAACATCTGTATGTTAGCCAAATCACACATCTGAAAACTATTCACACATCTGGGGATAGGAGAAAAACAGGGAAGAAGAATGGCAGAATGGAATATTACTATAGATAAAACCATTTACTCTTGCAGATCCTGCAAAAGAATAAGCTACACTTAGAAAGTAAAAACATTTCTAAGCATTATACCACTTTACAACCAGGAAACCTGGCCTCAAAGGGATACATGCTATCTCAATCAGGTCAGATTGTGACTCTTAATTATCTGTGTTTATACTTCATATTTTACTTCACTTGGTCTAAACCAGTGCTTTAGGAGTACATTTTCCTTTGATTCAGAGTTTATCCCAGCTCTTACGAAGAACAAATTAATCCATCTGCATTCAGAAAACTGTCATAATTCAATTAAATTTTGACACTTAAAATCAACCCAGGAATTAGTGAAATTCTGTAAGGAAGCCTGACCAGTACAACCAAAGTATACTGGCATGAGGAAAAGGTACTTAGGATTATTGTAGCAAAAAAGAATGATATGCATACCTAAAACCATTATCTCCTGAATAACTCTCTTCTGAGGTAACAGGACACTCAGGTGTAATATCCCGCTCTGTGCCTTTAATGCTGTTGGAGGCCTTCACAGGACATTTTTTGCAGCGTGCAAGTGCAAGCTCCCCTTCATCACTGGTTCCAAAAAGGTCAGGGTCATCCTGAATCACATCAATGACAAGAACATCTTGTTTGTAAGCTTCAAGAATATCAGGTAAATTCTGACTTTTCTGTTGTGAAAGACTCCCTCTTGATTTGCTATCATCATTTATTTCTAATTCAACAAGGTGGTCGACTGAGTTCCAAGAACGATCAGGGAAATTAGACTTTGGCACACATTCAGTACCACAGCAATCAGGCACAGATGACTTTGGTGGTCCATCAAGAAGAGGAGAGGGACAGGAAGAAAAAAATGGTGGTCCATCAAGAAGAGGAGAGGGATAGGAAGAAAAACTTCCAGGAAACACAAACATCTCATTTGAAAGGTTGTCAGAGCCATTATGCTGTAAGTCCTTAACATCAATCTCATCTGCTCTTTTCTTTATGGAAGCTTCACCCATGACAGGAAGAGGTTGCTGCTCAGAATTTACCAAAGTAGTCTCTACACCTGTCTTCTGCCTTCTTGAAACATCAGTGCTCTCAAGAAGCTCTAGTGGGCTACAGGCTTTTCTTTTAAATGAATGGGCAGATTCCATTTTCCTGGACTCAGTTTTGTTTCTGCATAAAGGAATTTTGAATTTTGTCAGGTTTCCAGGGTTTAATACTTTCATTGGCTTTAAATCAGAAAATGTCTGCTTCACTACTGATACTTTTGGACTGAAATCTATTCTGTTTGTGTCACCTGTAGATGTAGCACTCTGGACTGCCACAGACAGGTTTCTTTTTCTTACATCTCCTTCATTTTTATCCTCTTGTTTTGCTGAACCATTCTCGACTGTCACAGGCAAGTTTCTTCTTGCTACATCTCCTTCACTTTTATCTTTCTGTTTTGCTATAGCTTCCAGAACATGGTTAAAAGTCACAGCACTCGTATCTGTATTAACTGGTGGTTCCCCATTTCCATTGCTCATTCTCAAAGCCTCATAAATAACCACAGAAGAGCACTCTGGTGTTTCGAGTGAAGTCTGACATTCAATATTTGAATTCACTTTTTCAGGTGTAGATTCTTTTGTAATTTCTGATGATGACATATGCAAATCCAACTGCCTCAGATTCTCAGTCACAGCACTATTTCCTACAACTTTTAGACTGCTTATATCAGAGGAATTATCAAAGGCAGCCTTTAAAAGTCTTTTTCCTTCTGACATGGATCCATGATTTTTATGAACCCATTCAGAAGCCCTGGCACAAGATTCAAGAGGCCAAACTCTTTTGCCAGCCATGGGCACTGCTCTTTGACAGGTAAACTGCCACGATTTCCGACTAACGTTGTTCAATGTTCTCCCTGGCTTGCTTTTGTTACAGGCAGAAATATCATGGACCTGAGCTAGCACCCTCAGGCTATCTGAGGCAGCCAAATGATGTGCCACACTGCTTGAACCTTCTCCTTCTGCTATTACAGAGACCTCAGAACTCTTCTTTGAGCCATTTTCAAATGCAAGTAATTTGGTACTATTCTTTCTCCAGGCTGATACATTTTGTGCTTCACAAGTATTTTCTCCTATATGAAGACGTGATGTAAGATCACATACAGCTGAGAGAGTACAGTTTAGTTCTGAAACTGCAAAGGAGCTTGACAAGGCAGTTGCTGCATCTGTTTGTAACTCACTGCATTCATCAGTGCAAGTATTCTGCACTGCTGATTTCTCTGCGATTTTCACCTTTTTTCTAGGCTTCCCATCAGTGTTGCATTTTTTTCCCCTTAAACACTTATTGTTTTCACTCTGACAGCCTGAAAAACAGCCTTCTCTATGTTCAATTTTTTCTTCATTAGACAATAAACCACCTTTTATGGCTGATTTCTCATTCTGCATTCTACTAGTGCTGCAAATTTTATCACTATGCTCTTCAGTACCATCAGGAAAAATATAATTTCTTTTATCCTGGGCTACATGGAAGAATCCATCTAATTTGTAACTGCTGGTAGTTGCACTAGCTGAAGACTTCCCTAATGCATTTATGCAACTACTACAGTCTTCTGATCTCACAAATGGATTCTGTTCTCTTGCACAGAGCAAGCCATTACAGTGGTTTAGGGCATTTCTGCAGTGTTCAGCATCACATTCTGCAGATGTATTCACCACTTTTTCAACTGCAGTCACACTACAACTTTGCAAGTGCTTGATTTGACCAGTTCTGGGTTTCCTTTTTTTATACTGCACACCAGACTTTTTTGTCACAGCACGACATGGAAAGCTCTTGCTTTGAGTCCCACCCAAAGTAGCAACCATAGGAGATTGAGAGTAGTGAGGTTCCTTTTCCTCCGAATCTTCTGATCTGTTTTGCTTTGTCTCAAGCTTCTTCACAGCCTGTGTACCAGAGTCTTGCTCAACTGCTTTCAATTGTTCCTTTGCTGATTAAAAAGCAAAGAAGTGTCATTAAAAAAAACACTAAGAGAAAAAGAGTATCCTACTGCAGTATTATATAGAGAACAAAAAAACCCCAACCCATTCAAGGCTACTAACGAACATGACGCTGTCTAAGGCTAAAAATATTCCTGTTAGGTTTTACCGTTTTTTCTTTATATGAGCACTACTGGCAGACTTACAGAAATGAAACATGTATTACCTTCAGAAACAAATGTGAAGATGAACAGAACCTTAAGGTGTCATAAGGACACTGGAAGTTGTGTATTTGCTGTACGTTCCATAGAGGTGGAAACCAAATTAGAGCAGGTCTGGCAGGAAAACACAGGTGCTATTTGCACACTTCGCCTTTAAACCTTTTGTTTACACAGTAGATTTTCTGCAATAGGAAAGCTTATCCATAAAAACATGTACCAGATACACAGTCAAACCAAATGCATCAGAATTATCAAGAAGATTCTGGAAAACTGCAAGACTTGAATTTTTAAAGACCACTGCTTTTTATTTAAAAGCAAATATAGACTATGTAAAAAACTGTACATCTGAAAATTTAAGACTGGAGAATGGACTCAAGAATCTACTAGCAGAATGTTGTGCTTTTAGATCTTTCTTTTTTAAACTTCAGTTTTCCAGAATATGCTTTCTAGATAAAGCATCTTAGTAATCTACAGTAAGTATTTGCCACTTGAATATACTCGCTTTGAAAGTCAAAATATTGTCTTTTAGACAACTGTCCTGAAAAAAACACTTTCCTTCTTTCAAAATTGTTCCAGTTTAATACAACAGTCTCTTAAAACATCAATATACAATCTTTGTTTCTCCATCTTTTAGGATTTTGCAGAAAATAGCAATTAAAAAGCAAAAAGTTCTGAAAAAAATCCCCAGCATCCTATAAAGGCAGGCACAAAAACAAAGCAGCATGATACATATTCAGGAATAAACAGGTAATATACAGATGAATGAAGAACTGACTATCTTTCCTTTTGGCTTTGCTGAAACTCCTGGCTCTTTTCCTGCTTCTGCCTGACTTTCTCTGCATAACTGGCCAGACTGCTCTTAAGGGAAAAAAACTGCAACACTTCTTACTCAGGGCCTATTGCTGCTGATACCCTTTCCTCCCTCCCTCCTCCCCACCGAAAGGGTAACTGGTCTCCCCTCCTTTGTGTTAAAGACTGCTATTCTCCTTCAAGAAAACCCTTTCCTCTTCCTTTCAAAAACCTGTTTACTTCCAAGACTGGCATTCACAGTGCTGTAAAGCAGACACTAGCTGTTATCCCTACACTTCTTGAACTAAGCTAGCAGCCAGCTCTTAAAGGGGCCTCATGGCAGCACTAGGCCCTTGTCCTGGGAGCCCAAATTCTGCACCTGTGCTTCTACAATGGGGCTCAGCAAGCACTTACCACTTTTCTCCAGGCTGTCTGCTCCTTTCCAAGGGCTTGAGCTCTGCTGCTCTTCTTTCATGCAACACCTGCGTGTCTTTCTTCTGGTTGCTGGTTGTTCTTGCCCACTTAGACCCTGTAGCTGCTGTGACACCACCGCATTTTTGTTCCTCTTTCTTGTACTCACATCTCCTTTGCTGGACTCTGGACACTGTGTATGCACCTCTGGTAAAGCAGAACTACCTCTCTTTCCGGGACTGCATAGCTTTGGTTTCTTCAACGCAGTCCTGCCTTTCTTGCTCAAGCATCTCTTTTCTTCCTCCTGTGTCCCTAGCTTTCTTGATCCACCTAAAGGACACCCATCCAACTTCTCTGGTGTATCAACCTCTTCCTGAGGTTTTGGTTTAGACATGGACTCCTGAGTCCCCAGATTCTTCTCAGGATCTGGGATTTGTGTATTCTCTATCATTACAGAGGCAGTGTATTCCATTTCAATATTACATGTGACCTTTCCAGGCTGCAGCACTTCCAGTTCTGGAGAACAGGGAACACCATGCCTCGCTGCGCTCTCAACTTCCTCCTCCGAGGATGGGATTTGTAATTTTATTTCCACATGGCCTTCTTTGTCTGAGCTCCCCAAACCCTCCTGAGAACCCGAGAGGTTCGGGTCTTCAGAACCAAGTTCTTTCCTTTTAATCCCTGCTGCAAATATATTTTGTGAAGTAGCTCCTGAGCAAACCAGCTGTTGACCCGGCCCCGTCCCTCTCCTTACAGTCTCTTCCCAGCAGCCTGCTGCAGCTCTGGCTGCTGCTCGCCTGTCTTCACACACAGCAGCGCCTGGAACTGGAGGAGCTGCACCCTTTCTCCCTCGGGCAGCTCTCCTGCGCTGCACCCCCTTGGGTTTTCTGCCTGGCAACTTCTGGCTTCTCTCACCTCGCCCCT
>NW_008664864.1:4746-16268 GCF_000695815.1 Acanthisitta chloris | reverse complement strand
TGGCTAGCAGGTCTCTGACAGGGCTTTGGGGGTTTGGTTTGGGAATATAACCAGGCGTGGTACGAGTGCTGAGCGAGCTCACCTGTCAGAAGGGAACTGGTGTCATGTCTTAGGATGCTGTGGGCAGGAGGAGCACACCCTGCAGCTTCTAGGTTGGAGCTGTGTCTCCAGCCAAGGAAAGGCTCTGTGGGATGTAGTGTTCATCCCCCCAAACGCAGGTGTTGGAGCAAGGGGAGCTGTTCTGCACACGTGCTGTAGGATCCAGAGCCTGCTGGCAGCTCACTGATTCTGGCTGGATGGGGCTGAATTGACAACCTCTCAGTTCGAGAGGATTGGATGGGGCCAAGACCTCTTGCTTAATTAAACTCTGTCTCATATAAACTGGGACTTTGTGAGTGAGCTGGAGACCTCCAGGCCGTGTAATAGCAGTGGACATCTAACAGCTCCAGTCCACGCAGAGTCCTAGATGTGATAGTGATGTGCAGAAGTAGCTTGATTTAATTATAGTTAAATTTCGGTGTCGATGAACAGAGAAATCTCATTAACTTTTGTAAATTTCTCCATCTTTGCTTTCACTGCTACTTCCTCTTAGATGTCTTATTTGTGTTGGATAAGAGAGTTTTACTGTAGCAGCAGAAGAAATGCTACTGGGCAGCTCTGTCCCTTTTGGAAGGAAGTGAAGTGCAACCTTGTGCACGCTGTTATTTTGGGTAGGAATGCTGTGCAGGTTGGGTGACTCCTACCTCAGCCCTGGGACGAAGGAATGTGGTTTTACTGCCGCTGTGCTCGGGGCTGGAGCTGCTGCCAGCTCAGAGCTGACGCCTGCCAGGGTTTACCTGGGCCTGGAGCTGTGGCTTGCAGAAGGATTTAACCTGCTGTCACGGCACCTTTTCCAGCGTGGGGTTCAGACTGCCCAGCTCTCCCTTCCCTGCTCCCACCATCTGTTCCTCTCCCTTCCCAGCAAGAAGGAAGGAAAACAAATCCTTAGGAAAGGGATTGTTTTCTGTGGAGAAGCTGCCATTAACTAGTAATTAATTTTCAAGTAAGAGATGTGGTTAAATTGCACAGGCCTGGAAGCTAATTGCAGTTAAGATAGTTAAAAATAAACCAACCCACCAAAACAACCCAAAGCCCCAACAAAACAAATCCAGAAACGTGATTCTTGAGGTGCCTGGTGGAATGTCTGTCTGCCAGCTGGTGTCTTGACTGGGCAGCAAACTCGGTGTGTGTGTGTGTGTTCATCTTTCCCTCCCTCATTTGACTGCCGGTCCTGCTCGCTGGCAGGCTGCAGGTGTTTGTCAGGATCCCGAGTTCCAGGATTTGGGAACCTTGCTTGTAATCCAAAGGCATATCTAGAGTTCTGAGAACACTGGCAGATGCGAGGAATAACTCCATGAATGAGTTGAGCTTTACCATTAAGCCACAGCAGCTTATTTTTGTGCCCGGCTGCACGGCTCAGTGTGGCTGTGCTGGTGTCCTGCCAACCCAAGGCAGGTTTTCCTCTCTTCCTGTAGTTTATCTGCTGGGGAGCAGCAGGATGGTTTGGAACAGCACACCACCGTGCTGTCCTCCCTCCTTTGGCAGCCCCGAGTGTTGAATAATCCTGGTTTGAGGGTGGCAGTATGTTCCTGTAGTCTGTGCTGGTTTCAGCTGAAAGCCGTTCAGTGCCTGACTCTTTAAGCATCTCAGTGTGGATGGCCACACGGCGTTCCCAGCAGGATTTCGGGGGGATGGGAGCGGTGAGGAACGTCCAGGGGTGGCTGCCTCATGGCCTGCTTGGTCAGTGGTGTGGTGGGAAGGTCCTTTGCAGCCCCTTCCCAGCAGGACAGGGCGTGAGGTCTGAGCGTGCTGCTCTGGGAGCGCAGTCAGTGTCCCTGGAACGTGGTCGTGCAGGTCGTGGCCGTGGTTAAGTTCTTGGGAGGATGAAGAAGCATTTTGTCTTCCAAGAGTGGAGTGCTCTGGGAGGTAGACTGAGAGCCAGGAAGAGGTTTTTCGAGGTATGTTAGAGGGAGTAGAGAGGATGGAATGTTTTTGGTGGTGTGCTCTGCTTGCTGCCCTCCTCCTCCTCTGTTTATCCAGCTCCTCCGATGAGAGACAGTGTCAGGTCTCCTTCACACCGTGGACTAACTTGCATAAACTGTCATCAGCTTTTGAAATAAGTCAACAAAAGTATTTGACTTTTTAATCACTGAGAAATGACAATAGAGACGTTGCTTCACCTTCTCAGGATTTATTTTGTTCTGCAGAGCAGCCAGGCTGCTTTTCCTCCAGGTCTTGGGGTGTCTGAAATCTTGCTTCATAGCACCTGCTAAATGAGAGCAGAGACATTTCACTCAAATGTTTTTATCTGTTTGATTGAGCAAACTTGATCAATGGCAATTTATTTTTCCCAAGAAAATTTCTTGGCGGATTTTATAACTCTTGGCCAGCTAGTGGTGGGGTGTGTTCTGGCCAGCATGTGATGGAAACATGGTCTCAGCCACCAGATCCTAACTCTGCTGGCTCCAGAGAGAACTAATAGCTATAAAAGCCTGTGAAAGAAAGTGAGTGGCTGACTGGCTGTTACAAACAGATCTCCTCAGTCCCTTGAGGTGTGAGTTCAGAGGTGCAGATTGGGCCTCTGAAAGGTCCCTGAAGCTGGAGGTGACACCTCTTCCATGTTGCCAGGTGTCTGCCTGTGTCTGCTTCTGTTCAGTGTTTGCTCTTAGGCTGTGTGGGAAGACATTTGCTGGCCCAGTTGTGCCTTTGGCTGGTGTAAGTACACCTGAGAGTTGGGGGATGTCTCTTTTGGCCTGTTTTTTCACATTTATATGCACACTTAGGTAACACATGTTCTAGAGCTGAGGCCATCGCTGATGGAGACAGCCCAGGCCCCTGGGCAGGAGGCTGAGCTGGCTGCTCCCATCACAAGCCCTGCAGCCCAGTGGCTGAGCTGGCTGCTCCCATCACAAGCCCTGCAGCCCAGTTCACTGGAAGGACAGGCTGTGGGTTTGTGGGTGGGGTGTGCTGCAGGGGGCTGTGGCACACCTGGGGCTCTGATGTGCTCAGGGCTTTCAGCTGGGGCTCGTCTGGGTGGCTGATCCCTGGGGCAGTTCAGCTGCACCTCCACTGGAGCAGAGGGTCTCTGCTGCTGGGCTGTGCCGTGGCTTTTCCAGCAGCTCACGTGGATTTGCACTGCTGAATGGGAGATTCTGCTTTCTCGTGTGCCCTGGGACCGTCCATGGACCAGCACAAACCTGCAGACAGCCTTCCATCTCTTTGTGGGGCTGCTGAGCTGCAGGAGCTTTGTGAAGGTGATGAAAGTCAGAGGTATGTGGCAGGAGCTGCTGGGGGGTGGTGGAGGGCAGGGCTCCTGCTGCTTGGTGCAGTTGGCTGTCTGGGTCTCACGAGTCCAAAGCTTTGGCTAGAACCTGAGCCTGAGGAAGTCTGTGGTAAGCTTGGCTAAGGGCAGCTCATCTGTAGCCATCTGGGAATGCTAAATGGATGAATTCCCTAGCAAACAAGTGGAGTTTTTAACCTTTCTGTAAAGGTCTCTTGAGTTTGCCTGTTGTGCTGTTTGTGGTGAAGGGAGGGGTGAGAGGGACAAGTGGTGTGTGGACGAAACCATGAGTCTGTGTGTTGAGCTTGTGCTGATTCAGCCTCCTTAACAAAGCAGCAGCATTGCTGCTTTGGGAAGAACGAGAAGCGATGGACTTGCTTGTTTAACCTCTGCTCTTGGTACAATGATGTTGGATAATTATAAAATATTTGCTTAGCTATTGCTTGTAACTGTCCAGCTGAAAGAACGTGAGAATGCTCTGGCTTGGGCAGGTCTTGCTTTGGTGAGCTGAGAGCTGCAGGTTGTAGTGCACACATCAGTGGTGTACATGCAAATCACTTCATGGCTTTGGAATGGCATCACTGTTAGAGTCCCAGGGTTCCTGCGGCACCTCTTGCCTCTCATTTTAAAAATGCAATCTTGGGGCTGAAGTTTGCACCCCAGAGCATGAGGAGGCACTCTGGGAGGTGGAGAACTCCCCTACAGGAGGTGGTGAGCTGGGCAGCTGAGGTGGTGTGTGCCACGTCCCATACCCTCACCCACAGCCCGTGGTCCTTTCGGGTCAGCGGTGGGGGCACGTGGGGGGGTGGCAGGAAGACCTTTGTTTTCATCCTTGCTGGCTGTTTGTTTTATTTTGGTGCTATCTGGGCAAGTCTTGTCGCTTTTTATTTTATTCCTCGTTTCCAGTGTCCATAGAAAATCATTCACTCCTTGAGGAATAGGAAATGGCAAACTCCTTTGCAAGTGTGGCCTGGGCTGTGGGTGAATACTGCTGCTCCTGCTGCTGTGGCCCAAGGAATCACTTCTCCTTTCCATTCCCTGTGGGAAGGAGCTTTGTGGGGTGGTTCTCCCTGGTCCCACAGTGCTGTGACATGCCTGTGACAGTGGCAGCGTGCTCCCCGTTGGAGCAGAGGTGTGCTGGGGGGCACAGTGAGTGGGATGTGCCTTGTTTTCTGCTTTCTCCCTTGGCAGTGCCCACCCAGCAGGAGGGCTGGTTCCTGCTGCAGAGTCCTCTGCTTGCCTGGCTCGGGTGCTCCCCACGGCTCTGGGCTAATCCTCTCCTCACCATGGTGCTTGGTAAGTGGCTTGTAAGAAGACAAGTGAGAGCATAAAGTCCTAGATATTCCTAGGGTGTTAGTAGTCTGAGAGTACCACAGGTGTTTCTCCTTCCTCACAAGTGCTCTCTGCTTGTGGCCATGATGGGCTGTTTGCCCAAGAGGAGTCTTTGCTGAGCTGTGGCATGGTCACTTTGCTGAAGTCTGATGAGTAAGAGTTGCAGCTTATACTTTGTGCAGCAATTTTTTTCCAAACTCACCGAAGAAATACTCTGTCAGCTCCATGCAGTGCTACCTTGAGTAAGCCCAGGGTGTTTTACCTGCCGTGTCCCTCCCTGTGCCTCAGTTCCTTGGTTTGTGGTGCTGTGCAGCACTGGGCAGAGAGGTGGGGGAGATGCTTTTGGAGACCCAGTTGGACACAGAGTTGATCTAGCTGGTCTGAAGGCAGTGGAAGAACAGGAGCTTTGGCTGCAGACATCCCGTCCAGGCCAGGTTTGGAATCGGTGGGGGCTGTGGTTGGGGTGTGGGTTCCCACACAGGTGAGCTGGTGCAGCACTGGTGGTGTGTCAGGACTTCCAGCAGTGCTGTCTGGGTGCTCCTGGTGCCCCAGCAGCCTGAGAGCTGGGGAACAGCAGAGCTAGCTGTGGCCTTCAGGAGAGATAACAGGCAGTGAACTTGAAGGGCTCGTTCTCTTTTTTAAGGTAGCACTACAGATACTTTTCCTCAGTCTGTCGTTTTTGAGCAAGGTGGATTATACTGATGTTCCTCTTGGCTCTCTTATCCAGAAGGTACCTTCTCATTCCCTGGTCTAATTAGCATGATAAAGAAGCTCTTGTATTTTCCTCTCCTGACTCGAGGCTGTGATTTCCTTTGTCCCTGGCTCAGTTTTAGGCCCAGCTGCACCCCAGGGTGGTGGCTGTGCTGCTCTGGAGCCCTGTGGGGCAGAGGTGGGTGCAGCCAGGCCAGCCTGACCCTGTCCTGGTCCTGCCAGGCTGGGGCTGTGCTCTGCGGGGACGTGGTGCAACTGTGCCGGGGTTTGTGCCAAGGGAAGCCACACAGTCAGGTTTTGGGTTTCTGTTTAGCTTCAAAGTCAAACGTGGTAAAGCAGACTGTGCTCAGTGGTTCCCAGCCGGGTGTGGATTCCCTGTGTGCTCCTGGTGCAGGGTCCTGGGACAGCCCCTCTGGAAGCTGCACAAGCCCTGGGCCCTTAACGGCCCTTAATGAGTGGTCTCTAAGGCTGCAGAGTTAAGATTTGTAGCTAATGTGTCTTCAAGTCTTGTGGAGACCTTCTGCTGTCATGTGCTTACCTGTGTCACTTTTGTCCTTAGAATAGTGCAAAATTTGGCTTGGAACTGGTGCATATTTTAAAGCACTTCAGTCATGACTTCAGACACTGTTTTGAATGACATTGTAATTAAAGAAATGCCTCTGACACTGCTTGAATTGGTTCAGCAAAACCCTATGGGGCATTTAGGAAGTGAGGTTGGGGTTCTCACACCGGTGTCCCTGGGGCTCATGGGGATCCTCACACTGGGAGGAGCTGCCTGTGCCAGGGGGGCAGAGCTGCCCTGTGCTGCTGTGTGGAAAAAGCCATCCACAGCTCTTGGATTGTAATTAAAGAAATGCCTCTGACACTGCTTGAATTGGTTCAGCAAAACCCTATGGGGCATTTAGGAAGTGAGGTTGGGGTTCTCACACCGGTGTCCCTGGGGCTCATGGGGATCCTCACACTGGGAGGAGCTGCCTGTGCCAGGGGGGCAGAGCTGCCCTGTGCTGCTGTGTGGAAAAAGCCATCCACAGCTCTTGGCTGGGGCTCATGGGGATCCTCACACTGGGAGGAGCTGCCTGTGCCAGGGGGGCAGAGCTGCCCTGTGCTGCTGTGTGGAAAAAGCCATCCACAGCTCTTGGCTGGGCTTCCTGGATTCCTCTTGCTCTGGCATTCACCTGGGTCGTGGGTTTGGAAAGAGCCATCCACAGCTCTTGTCTGGGCTTCCTGGATTCCTCTTGCTCTGGCATTCACCTGGGTCGTGGGTTTGGAAAGAGCCATCCACAGCTCTTGTCTGGGCTTCCTGGATTCCTCTTGCTCTGGCATTCACCTGGGTCGTGGGTTTGCCTAGCAACAGCTTTTTCATCTGATGAGCTCTGTGTTCTTTCCTGTGGGTATTGTGGTCTGGTTCTGCTGCCTGTCGTGTTGTTTTCACTCCCATCAGTGGGGCTCAGTGTCACACACCAAGTGCTGAGCAGAGGCTGAAGGGCCAGCGTGGTGGTCTTTGCTCTAAGGGACCCGTGCCCAGGGATGGGGGCAGTTCTTGACCTTTGGATTTCGTCTCTGGTGGCAGTCTGTGTTCTTTATGTCTGCTTAGATAAGGGTGGTACTCCTCATGCTTTTCAGGAGAGATTTAAGCCCTTCTCTACTGTCAAACTGGCCATTAATGTCATGTCAGTCCTCAGTCTGATGCAGCTCAGGCTGGAACATCCTTGCTGTTTTGCTGACACTAAAGAGACTTTTCTTTTGAACAATCAAGAGTCTTCCAGTCAGATGGAAAGGCAGGATTGTTGGTAATTGAGGCAGAGAACAACCTGCACTGTGTGATCACCCCAGAGAAGCTTTTTCATGGAGAGATTTCCCCCCTTCAAGACAAGAGGGCACAGATTCAAGCTTTGCCAGGGGAGGCTTAGGTTGGATATTAGGAAGAGATTTTTTATGGAGAGAGTGCTCAGGCATTGGAATGTGCTGCCCAGGGAGGTGGTGGATTCACCATCCCTGGAGGTTTTTAGGCTGAGACTGGATGTGGCACTTAGTGCCATGGGCTAGTGACCACGGTAGGGTTGGACTTGATGATCGTTGAGGTCTCTTCCAACCTGGTTGATTCTGTGATTCAACATTCCATAAATGCTTTCAGTACCTGGAAGGTGCATAAGAGGCAGGAGGTGTGTGACAGCATAGGACAGGGGATACACTGATTTGCTATGTTTTACAGTTTTCTGACCTCGCTTGTAGGTTTTAGGGGAGGAAGGAAAATGGCCAGGAAAGAAGTCTGAGAGCTAAGTGTGTTGTGAGGAGAAAGCATTGGCTGCTGATGGATGCAGAAATACTCGGATATTCCCATCAGAAGGCAGTCCCAAATTACACAACAGGCTTCGTGTGCCAGTGAAAGTTTCTGCTGGGCTGGCCAGCACTCTTCTTACTAAATAAAAATCACCCTTTTGCATTCAGGAAATGACTTGGGAAAGACTAATTGTGAGATTCTTCTGTGTATTTCAGCTGACTTAGAGTTTAGTGGTAGCTCTGGCTGTGCTGCTGCCGGGCTGGACTGTGGGCTGGTTGGGAAGTGGCTGAGCTGAAATGCTGCTGCCTCTGAGGTGGTGCCAGTGAAACAACACAAAGTTGTTGCAAAAGGTTGAAGGAGCCGTGATTGATGTTAATTTCTTGCTCATTGCTGCCTTGCATCTTTGGCAGCCTGCGTGTTGTGCTGGGTGTTCTTTCTGGTTTAGACATGTTCCCATCCCTTGCTGGTTACTGGTTACATGGGAGGAACTGGACTTTTCCTCTAGCATCACTCTGAGTCCACCAGTTTGGGTATTGGAGTTTTGTGGTGGGTTTTTTTCCTCATGAAAATGCTTGGGAAGAGAGAAGAAATTCCTCTGCAGGATCCCTGCTCCATGGAGCTGTTCCTTGGCAGGCTGTTTCTCAAGGTCAGCGCCTTTCAGGCCTCCCCTAGGTGCAGCAGGCTGTGATTTGTGCCACACAAGCTGCTGTCTTTTCCTTGCCCAGGGCTGGAGCTGCTCCTGTGATCTCCACATGCTGTGCTGGAAAGCAAGCCCAGGTTCAGCTGTTCCTAGCTAGTCCTGCGTGCCAGGCTGGCTCCTTGGGCTGGGGGGCACTGCCATGGTCCTGCAGGAGTGTGCTCAGCTCACTCTGCTCCTTGCAGAACGTGGGAGGAGTGCAGGGCCCAGCACCCTTGGAAAACAGACTTTGCCTTGGTGGTGCTGTCTGTGTGTGCTGGGCTGGTTCTGCCCCTCGAACCGCGGTCTGAACTGGGACAGTGCTCTTCTTTGGGGGGCTGGCACTCACCTGGAAATGGGAAGTTAATTACCTAGATGCTATGGCAGCTCTGGGAAGTTTGGAGGGTTTTTCCTGTTTGTGCCAGACTTTCTGCTTGCTGAATAAATCAGCACAGCCACCCTCATTGACGTGTTGAGTCTGGTGCTTTCACATGGACTCTGAAGTCTGGACAAACCCAAGAGCTGTGGTTTGGTTTAGTTTGCCTCAGGACACTGCTTGTGTCTCTCAGCTTCACTTGACCTTTTTTGCCAACCACTTTAGCACTTTTCTTAGTGTCACTAGTTCCTTGCCAGCAGTTGTGTTTCCTGGAGCTCTTACCAGATCTCTGGGGCAGATTTTGCTGTGTTCAGTGTAAGTGCAGCATGAAATGGCAGATAGGCCAAAGAGCATCCCATCAAATGTCTAAGGCTGTGTGTGGTGGTGGAGCCTGTTAGAGGAGGCAGTTCTGTGCTGTTGGAGTTTGGGCTCGGCAGCAGCTCCAAGCTGGTTTTCTCCCTTTGCTTTGTGCAGCCACAGTCACCATTGAGAAGCAAAATTGGACTTTGTGTAGATCACCTTGTTGTTTCTGGAAGGGAACTTGACTTCATTTAAACCTACCTGGAGGGAGCAAACTTTGTTCTTCAGACTTCTGTTAATTTGTGTTATCCCAAGAGCTTTTCACTGCTGTACTTCACTCACTGTAATATGCATTTGTGGTCTTGGAAGAAAAATCCTGTCCTCGGTTCTCAGTTTGTTTGTTGACTGAGCTCTCTAACAGTAAAGGGCTCTGTGGTGTTGGAAGCAAACAGCTCTGTGTGTACCTCACCTTCTGTGGGTTAGCAATGCAATACAGAGTCGAGAATCAGCAGGCAGAAGCAGTAAGTTCTTTCCCACAGCTGGTGGCTGTAGAAGCTGTTCCATCCTCTGCAACTTGGCTGAGGAATGGGGCATTGCTGTGCCCTCTGCTCCCTTCTTTTTCTGCCTCTTTGAGGAACATCTGTGGTTCTGCAGGACAAGGACCTGCTCTGGGGTGCTGAATGGCTGACCCTATTGCAGCTCTTCTGCAATACATGGACTCTGAATGTGGCTTTTGTTTGGGGCGTCGAGCCCCAGTTTGCATCCAGAATGCCTGGCAGGACACAGAGTCCAGCCTTTGTTTTGGATAATGAGTGGTGAATATTTTAATGAGTGTTTCTTAGTCTAGTCAGTGTCAAGTACCATTCTGGGAAGGAGTGACTGAGCTAACCTCTGAGCTTGGTCCAGCAGCAATCCATTTATTGACAGGATTTCACGAATCCTGAAGGAATTCCTGGTAAGCAGTTAATACAGCTAAAACCAAAACAAAAACCCACCCCAAATCCAACAACCAATGCAGACAACACCCCAAACTCCCCCAAGCCTTCCACCCTCAATATATGTGCAGAAATGACTGAGCTAAACCAAAAAAGTGCTCTGGATCACTATTTGTTTTCCTTTTCTTTGTACGAGTCTCTTGTTTTACAGTGTGAAAATGATGAGCATATTCCATTAAAGGAAAAATATTGCCTTTCAATCAGGATAGTAACTGCTTTTCTTCCTCCTGAAAAGCACCTTCAGTGCATGTATGCATAGGAGAGAACTTGTGCAGATTAAGAACTCGCTCTCCTGCATTGGTTGCGTTCTTGTTTATATTTCTTGTTAAACTGCAGCTGTTTTGCACAGCACCTTGAATTCTGTCCACATCCTCAGGTGGTCAGAACATACCCCTTGTGCCAGTGGATGCACTGGAGAGGGAAACTGCCTCCAGCCAGGAGGGGCTGTGTTTTCTCCCCTACTCTGTGCTGAGGCTGTAGTTCTTCCCCCAAACTAGAAATCCTTGGGGAGCAGAGCCTTAAGGGAGAGGAGGTACTGCCAGAGGATATGACTTGATATTCTTCTAGAAAGAAACTTGCTCAGGATGGAGAAGAGAGGCTAAAGGAGTGAACTGCTGGAGTGCCTGACAGCACCACTCACTGAAATGTTAATGTGTTTGAAAGAATTTCTTCGCCAGGGGAGGCTGGAAACTCGTACAGTAACATTAATTATTAACTGCAGCCAAGAACTGGAAGATCTAATTTAATTTCTGGTTGGATAATGGGATGATTCATGCAGCAAAACAAACGGTGTCAGAAAATGAAGTCTCTGTGAAAACTGGTATTCCTGAGTGGTGCTCTGTGCTGCTGCAGGTGAGCTATTACCAAGTTAAAAAAGTGAAGAGTCCAGGCTGGATTCCCTGCGGACGTCAGGCTGTGATCCACAGGAATTGGGAGTGAATGCCTCCTCCTCCTCCAGGCTGAGCAAACCCTCCTGCCTCGGCCTCTGCTCCCCTGTGTCCTGAGCCTTGTGTCTTTCTGAGGCTGCAGATGCTCTTCTTTCAGAGGTGTTTAAGGTTTAGAGAGCCTCACTGGCATTCCCTGGTCGGCGTAGTTTTCCTGCGATGGAGGATTTCCAGCACGGCCTGTTGGAGCAGCTCCTTGTCCCGTCCCTCCGCAGCTCTCCAGGTGTGGTGTGGAGTGATCCCTGGAGTTACCTGGGTCAGAGCTGAGCCTCCAATCAGTTCATTGTGGGGTTATGGTTTACTGGTGCCTGTTCTCTCGTTAGACAGTGCAGCCACTGACAGTTTATGGTCTGGAATCATCGAATATCTGGCATAGATCGTGGTTACGTAAACGTGTTTGCGTGATCCCTTGGCAGCTGATTGGGTGTCGTGGTTTAACCCCAGCAGCCTCCAAACCCCACACAGCTCACTCCCCCAGCAGCAGGATGGGAGAGAATCGGAAGCGTAAAAGCTAGAAAAGCTCATGGGTTGAGATGAAAACGTTTAATAGGGAAAGCAAAAGCTGCACACACAAGCAAAGCGAGGAGT
>NW_008664864.1:0-4655 GCF_000695815.1 Acanthisitta chloris | reverse complement strand
AGTTGTTCAGCACCTCCAGGAAAGCATAGTGGTTACTTGGGAAGACAAATACCATCACTCCAGACATCCTCCCTTCCTCCTTCTTCCTCCCACCTTATTTACTGGGCACAGTATCATATGGTATGGAATATCCCTTTGGTCAGGTTGGGTCACCTGTCCCAGCTGTGTCTCCTCCAGTCTCTCCTGCACCCCCAACTTCCTTGCCATGTGGCAGTGTGGGAAGCAGCAAAGGCCTTGGCTCTGTGTGAGCTCTGCTCAGCAAGAACAAAAACATCTCTGCATTATCAACCCTGTGTTCAGCACAAATCCCAAACATAGCCCCACACCAGCCACTGGGAAGAAAGTTTGCCTGAGCCCAAACCATCACATTGGGCTACAGAGTGAATACAACTCAACCTCCCCTGTTTGATACAGGATCTTTGCTTGGTACACAGGACCAGATTGCTCCAAGCCCTGTCCAACCTGGCCTTGAATTCAGAATGTCATCAACCAAAGTCACACTGCTGCTGAATTTGGGAGTGGGGAGCATGTGCTTTGGCTCTGTCAGGGTTGTGTCCTCTTTACAGAAATGTAGGTGAGTTCAAGTTTTATTCTACTGAATATCTTCCCATCTTCCTCCTTTTCCAGGGAAGGAACAGGTGTCATCAGCAAGTGGATTCATTTCGTGTGAGGAAAGAGCATTCTTTAGAAATGCTTCTCTCATAATGCCCTTCCACCCTGAAAAGCTACGGATAAACCTTTTAGTGACCCTTGGACACAGCGAATGTAAAACTGAAAAGCCACAATCGATGTCAAACCAATCCCAAACCCAAGCAAAGCCCATCTTTGGCCCAGGGTCTGAGCCCTGGTGCTGCTCAGGCTGTGCACACAGGTACCATAGCTCAGCCTTGTCACTGCTGGGGGACGGAGCGGGGAACGTGTGCCTGCCCCAGCCTGGACATCTGCCTCTCTCCCAGCCACAGCTGTTCCAAAGCCGTTTTTCGGGGAATTCTCCTTTTATCTGCTTCCAAGTCACCTCCAGCTTGTCATTTGTAGTGTTCCCATGATTTACATTTGCAAACACTGCCTTCCCTTCTGTGCCCCAGTCTAGTCTGCTGTCTGTCAGCACACACTGAGGTGGAGGAGACAGAATCCTCCAGAGGTCCCTCCAGCCTCATCCCTTCTGGGAGCCTCTTCGAGGTCATGTCAGTGCTTACTCACAAAGGCTTTTGGATGAATGGGTGGATTTCTGTGGGAACTGGTAGTCTAAAATGCAGTGTTACAGCTGGGTTTGTGTGTCATTTCACGTAGGGAAAATGAAGGGAGTTGTAGGAATTGTAAGTCATAATTTTTCACTTCAAAAAGTTTGAATGTTAATGGCCCAGTGCATTTCATCATGTCAAAAACTGCCAGTTCAAGATGTGTGGTGTTTAAAAGGAAAAATGACAATATAAATGTGTCAGAGGTTGGCTAGTGAAAGGTAAAAACTTGAGTGTGGTGCTTAGAGCAGCTGCTCTGGAAGCAGTTCCTTCTGTGAGCCCTTACTGAGGCTCCTGGGGAATTCAGCCCCTCGTTGCTGCGCAGTAACGCAGTATCCCAGTCCCCTGCGGATGTGGATTTTCTGATTCTCTTTTGCCTGGTCAGGGTTGGAAGTACTGCTGGAAAATAAGGGGATCTGTGCAGTCCCTGAGCTGAGGATCGTGAGGGTCTGGCACTAAGCCCCCAGCCTCGTTCTGTTCAGTGTCAGGGCGAGTGTCCTGTCACCCTTTGTGCTTGAGGGACAAGTCCTGCACGTCAGAAAGTGTTTGTTTAAACACAAACTAGGGGCTGTAATGAACCTGCTGAGTTTCTGTATCCCCAGAGGGAAGAGAAGTTGCTGTCAGTTTTTTCCTTAGGGATTTTCTGTCGAAGCTGGCAGTAAATTTTCAGTTTGGATGCAGGTGGTCCTGGTGCTGGTCTCTGGTGCAAGGTCAAGGTTGGGTGTGTTTTCTAGGCTGGTTTGGTGCTTTTTTCCCCACTTTTGAAACTGAGTCCATATAGGAGGGTCACTATTAGGTCACAGTCTGCTGCAAATGCCCCAGTAACTCTCAGTCAAAGCTTTGCTCAGGTTTTTAATAGCAACATGTACCAAATGCTTTCCCTTTGCTCTGCTCCCACCAAAGGTTAAATGCTTCCCTTGGCTTGTCCAGAGAAAAGCAGGTCGAGGTTTCCTTTGGAAAGAGAATTTCCTAGACCATAATTTCATGGTGTATACAGATGATTCAGCAAACAAACCCTCCTGCCCTTAGGGGTTAGTGGGCCTGTGGTATTGGGTTGAAGGTTGGACTGGATAATCTTGGAGGTCTTAGCAAGCTGTGATGGTTCTGTGGTTCCTGCACCAGATGCTGGAGAGCTCAGAGAACAAGGTTATGCAGAAAACATTGTGTTGCTTAGATGCATTCTTCTAATGACTGATATAAATAGGTCTAAAAGTTAAATAAGGAGAAGTCTTATGCAGTACAGCAAGTCCATTAATTTAAAGCTCTCTTGTGTTCTCTTGGGTGTTTCTAAAGCTCACAGGTGACCTGGTTCAACACGCCTGCTAGAATTGCTCAAGTAGCTGCACGGAATTCAGCTGATTTTTGTAAAAATAGATCACAATTCACTTGGAACAATGACTTCTTTTCAAACGTGCTGTAAAAATACCTTGTTAAGCAGCTTCTCGTGTGGTCAGTCCTGTGATTTGAGCCTGTTTCTTAATGATGTGCTTCCAGTGTTGGACTGGGAGTTTGGAGTCCTGGTCCCTAACCTGATCACTGATGTGTGGGTACCTTGGATCTCCATCCCCCACTCCTGATGCCTCAGTCTGATCTTGCTCATTCCTGTTCTGTGTGCTCTTTTGTGCTGCTTTGTCCCCATGGAGGAGCAGCATCATGGGGCTGTCCCTCTAAGACAAACCTCTGCCTTGCTGAAATCCCCCCTGGTGTTTTTTGTCACCAACTGTGTCAGTCTGGCTGAGGAAAGCATGAATACAGTCCCTCTTCTTGAAGTTCTGAAGTCCTAGAAGTAGGACTTGAGTCAGAATTGTAAAACATTTCATATTTTCCTGTTGTATGAGATTAAGGATCCTGCAGTTTCCTGAACTCTGCAGTTCTGTTAGTGCTTACTGGTGTTTGCTTCACTTGTGGTTCCTGCTGTGTGGGAATCCTTGCTCTGCCGTGGGTGCTCCGATGCTGACCAGCACCACGTGGCCAGGAGGGTCCTTGTGATCCAACCTGCAGGGCATTCTTTCCCCCAAAAGCTTCTGGGTGTAGTTGTTTTGAATTTGAGATCTCCTTTAGAGAAAATAATGGGTTTTTTACAAGGGCGTTGTGTCACACGGTGAGGGTTGAGAGCTCCACGTTAGAGAAAATAATGGGTTTTTTACAAGCGCGTTGTGTCACACAGTGAGGGTTGAGAGCTCCACAGGTAAGAAATGGCACAGTTTGGTTTGCTCTGGGACTTGGTGAGGGGAATGTGGTGAACCCTTGCAGGGCTGAAGATCTGAGCCGGGTTCCCAGGCTGCTCTTGGCGCCGCAGTCTGAAAGATTTTCATTTCCTGGCTCGGGCCAGGTGAGTGGGTGGCTGTAACCAAGTGACCTTTGAGTTTGTTTTCCTGTGCTGAGCTCGCCGAGGCCAGTGAAGATGTGGGTCATAGCTCTGGTGCATGGGTTTGTTTGCATTGCAGAACTGAGATTTTATCGCGCGCTGTTGGCAAAATCGCCAGCGACAATTTCAAGATTAGTAAGATATTGCAAGAATCACACTGAAAGTTGTCACGTTCTGTTGCTGTGGCCTTCAGAAAGTCACGGTGGTGTCCTCAGAGCTGCAGGGCTGGTGTCACCTGGGGGTTCCAACAGGCTCTCCCTCCTGCACTGCCCAGCGGTGTTGGATGTCAGCTCAGCATCAGTCACAACTGGAGAGTCTGATTTGGGAATAGTCTCCCCGAGCATGTGTTTATCGCTCAGCCGCATGTGGGTTGGTTTAATCACCAATAAATCCAAGGAAGGCTCAGATTGACTCATCTGCCATTGAACTTGGTGTCGGTTGCTGGGAGATTTAGGAGTAGCCTCACATGGTTAGGCTGTAGCCAGCGCTCCAGCCCTTCTGCTGAGTGGATGACAAATACTCGGGTTAGCTCTGAAACTGCACATCCTGCTTGATTTCTCCCAGTATTGGGAGCATTAAGAGCAGCGTGTTTGGGTGACTGTGTGTCCTGAGTGCAGCACACCAGGCTCTGCACGTGGCTTTTCGTTCAGGAAACCAGAAGTGCCACAGTTAAAACGTCGGGTTAAAGATTTGTTGTCTTTTCCACTGGGATGTGTTTTGCCACCAGCACACCGAGTTAAAGATCTGTTGTCTTTTCTGCTGTGTTATGTTTTGTAAACTTTTAGCTATAATAAAGCTAGGGCCGAGGCGCTCAGCAGATGAAACCAGATTCGCAGAGTCTCTGCGCGCAGGTAACTTTCCAGCGGGATCTGGTTTCTCTCCTCCCAGCCAGTGGAAATTTACCTCGTGGGTCCGAATCAAAAATGTCTCTGCACAGAGGGAAGGGAAGAGAAGCCAAACCCAGCCCAGCCCAGCCCTCCTCCCCTGCCGTGGCTCAGGTGCGGGTGCAGCCCAAGCCCTGTGTCCTTCCCCGGGCGCTGGGGGCGGCG
>NW_008664863.1:0-241 GCF_000695815.1 Acanthisitta chloris | reverse complement strand
TGGATCTTGCCGTCTTGTGGGAAAGCATCATAGATGGAAAGCAGCTGTATGGGGTCCCCTACTAAAAGTCATAAAAACTGCCGAAGGGGAAGGTGAATCAAGTCAGTTTCCAGAGGTGAAAGCTATCAAGTTGGCCTTGGACATTGCTAAACAAGAAAAGTGGCCACTACTTTATCTTTATACTGACTCATGGACGGTGGCAAATGCCCTGTGTGGGTGGTTGCAGCAATGGAAGCAGAAT
>NW_008664862.1:26203-27491 GCF_000695815.1 Acanthisitta chloris | reverse complement strand
CAACCCCCCCCAGCCACTAACCCCAAACTGCTATCAGACTGAGCAAAGCACATGTACTTCTCATTAAGGACTATTTACATGCCACGAGGGAAGGGTCAAAGTTCAGCTGAGTTTGAGCTATGCCTGTGGGAAAAAAGGGTCACAATTTCTTTTCTCTGGGTAAAGAAGTATGTCTTTTAGTCACAGAACTCTAAGGAGGTGAAGGCATTTTGCTGACACAACAGACAAGCATGGAGGGTTTTCCACCCAGAAGTGAATGTTTGGTGATGTTATGGAATAGAAGGATCATAAGAAGCTCACTCCTTGCCAAAAAAATTGAGGGGTTCATCTCCCATAAAAGCCCAGCACTGTGCCTGACGACACACCTCACTGCTGGCAGCGGCCAAACAGCAGCTCCTAACTCACACACCAAACGTAACTCCTGCTGCACAAACCACACTCCACTAACCCCAGAGACTGGGAAAACCCACCTGATCTGCACTGCTGTTTGGGGCTGGAGGAGCTTTCCTACCTGTAAGCCAGAGACGGCAGCAGGGTAGGGTGAGAGAGCAGTGGATCCCAAGTTCCTGCCCAGGAGAGGGGTCATGGGGGTGCTGCTGGTGGTGTGGGTGGCACGCCAGTAGGCCTCCAGGTACTCAGCCAGGTGCTCACAGGCATCCTCCAGCTGGTTCTCATCCAGGATGACGTCAAACATTTCCTGCTCACAACGACAAAGGTTGGGTCATCACAGCGTTAGGGTGGAAAGGAGGAGGTGTGAAACATTTCCTGACATGCTAAGCCTTTAATAGACAGGAATCAGAGCATGGGAGTGTGGAAGGAGCTAAGGATGGAGACTTGGGACAAGGGCATGGAGGGACAGGACAACAGGAAATGACTTCACACTGAAAAAGAGTAGGATTAGAGGGGATATTGGGAAGGAATTCCTGGCTGTGAGGGTATTGAGGTACTGGGATGGATTTCCCAGAGCAGCTGTGGCTGCTCCATCCCTGGGAGTGTTCCAGGCCAGGTTGGATGGGGTTGGAGCACCCTGGGCTGGTGGGAGGTGTCCCTGCCCAAGGCAGGGGCTGGAACTGGATCCCAACTCAAACCATTCCATGACTCTGTGATTCTCTGAATGCAAAAGAAAATGGGACCAGTGGGTTTATAGGGTGATCAGGAGCCAAAGCTTTCAGGAGTCACGAATCCCTGTCCGTGAGGCTCCCTGAGCCCTCAGAGGCACAGAGCTCCTGAATGTATTTATTCCCAGTGCTGACGGTCCCACAACCACTGCCACACCAGGGGAGGCAGA
>NW_008664862.1:22078-26192 GCF_000695815.1 Acanthisitta chloris | reverse complement strand
CTGCTGCAGGGAATTCTTCAGACACCACCTCCACGTGCTGCTCCTAACTCCCTTTGCTCCTGCCTGTTCTCAGACCTGCAGACACCACCAGCTGAGCCCTCCAGAAAAACAACCACATTTTCTGCCGTTCAATCTCACATCTCATCTCGAATCTTAACTCAGAGGGAGAGAACCTCTGTGAGAACAGCAGTAAGTGCAGGTGCTGCAGGTGTGAGGGCAACTGATACCAACCACAGGCTGCTTTGCCTCCAAGGGGGGTTACAGATCTCTCCACGCACACAGAGCTGCAGCTCTAGAAGAGAGTGAAGATGCTAAAGCTATTTTATTTACTCTTCTCAGCATGGCAGAGAGGTGTTTCATCCTCTGCCAGCAAGGCTGGAGTTTCCTTCTCATCAGAATACTCCTAACATTGCATCCCTTGGTCCAGCTCAGGGTTTACTGCTGCTTGGTTTGCTGTCTCCTTTACACCCTCCTTGCTATTCACCCACATGCCCAAGCACTACACCCTCCAGCCTAGCTCTCACTGTGGCACAAGTTATTCATTAAGACATAGTCCAATTAGCAAACAAAAGAATGTAGTTTGCTTACACATACTTTGCTTTGGAGAGGATGGAAATGAAAAGATGATACTTGGAGTGTGATTGTGGTTTCTCAAACAAGGAATTCAATGGGATTTAGGGAGGAAGAATTCTCAGCAGTTCATGGTAACACAGCCCTGGGGCTGGGAAGCCTCTCAGGCTGCCACTGCAGGTCACCTGCAGGAGCTGCAGCCTGCAGCCTCCTCACTGCAGGGCTCACAGAGCCTGCCAGGGGAGACACATCGCAGAGAAATCTCTCCTCCCTGCATCTGACAGCTCTGCTCATACCTGAACTGCTTTGTTCTACTCCCGTGGACTTGGCAGGGAATAATCCTTTTAGGAGATCCCTGTTTGTAAGAGCCATGGAGTGAAGCAATTCCTCCCCAGTTCTCCTCACAATGCACACCATTCCCTGCAGGAGTTCCTTACAACATGCCCTCACAGGAGCATCCCCAGATCCTGCTGTTTCTTGAGTGACACGTCTCCTGAAGAGAAACTGGTTGCCCCTGTCCTCTGCTATTTCTCTGGGTTTGCAGTGTACAACAACTGTGCACCTGAGAAGGAATCACAGAATCACAGACTCAACTGAGTTGGGAAAGACCTCCAAGATCATCAAATCCAACCCTGCCGTGGTTACTAGACCATGGCACTAAGTGCTACATCCAGTCTCATCTTGAAAACCTCCAGGGGTGGTGAATCCATCACCTCCCTGGGCAGCACATTCCAATGCCTGAGCACTCTCTCCGTAAAAAAGAAATTTCAAAACCAACAGTCACAGTGAACTGTTTATGACCTGTGTATTTCAAGCTGTACATTAGTGCAGTTCGTGTTTCAGTTCCTGTTTCTGTGAGCCATACAATATTCCTGCAGTGGAGTTCCTGGAGTGCTGTGATGTTCCTGGAGTCCTGCAGTGCGTAACAGCAGCTCCAGCAGCATCAGTGAGAGATTAGCAAGGAGCTCCTAACGAAAGCAGTTCCTGAGCTCCAACCTGCCCAAAGAGACAGCTATTTTTAAATGTCCAGACACATAGCACCAGCTGATTCCTTCAGGCAGCCTCTCCACGAAGGGAAAAAGGGAGGTTGGCATGGGCTGCAAGTTGCTTCACTGAAAACAAACTCTCCTCCTTCAGGAACTGGAGCTGCAAAGTGGATGAAGCAGGAGAGAGACAGCAATGTCTGTGCTCCTAGCAGTTACTTTTGCTTCATTCAAGCATGGATCGACTTGAATTTAAGCTAAACCAAAGGTGTAACCTCCCTTGGAGAGCTCTAGGGCAGCAGTCACTCCCTCAGCATCACCTGGAGTGCTGAGCTGGTTTCTGAGAGGCTGCTGTGTGCAGCAGAACGGAAGCAGTCTCGGAGCCAGGAGGGTTTGATGCCTGAAACTAGCTCCTCTGAGCTTTGTAAAGAGGTTTCTCACTCAGGTGGGGCCTCACTCTGCTGCCTCAGGCAGCAGATTACAATTACAGGACTGGGTGTTGAGGCAGAGCTAAGCAGATCCTGGGGATGGACAGTGTAGGTGCCACAACTACAGTGCACTGAGCATACAACAGCACACTGAGAGTTCCAGTCATGGAATCACACTGGTTTGGGTTGGAAGGTCCTTAAAGCTCATCTTGCCCTGGGCAGGGACACCTTCCACCAGCCCAGATTGCTCCAAGCCCCATCCAACCTGGCCTGGAGCACTCCCAGGGATGGAGCAGCCAAAACTTCTCATGACAACAAAGCAGCAACTTGCCCAGTTTCAACTGGTGTGAGCACAGCTAAGCAGAGAAAATCGCTGTATGAAGAGCAAGGAGAGGCTGTGGAACATGCACAGGTTGCTCTGTGCAGGTGCAAGAGGAAACAGACCTTTCCCATGGGAGGACACAGCAGCCTGCTCTGTGTAAGCTCAGTGTAAACACCACGAGCTGTACTCAAACAGGAGCAGCTGCAGCTCCAGCTCAGCACACACCGGTGAGGAGGGAGGAAGGGACACATCTGTGTGGAAGTTACCTTGTACTACAGAACTGCACAACTCGGGTTTGAATCAGGACCTGAATGGCTCACAGGAATTCCTCATCAGCATTTTAAGAGATCACAGCTCACTTAAGCCCATGACCTTTTCCCTCTGCTTTCTGCCATGTCAGTGTGAATCTACTCTGAGCCTACACCTAAACACCATGAAACCATGTCAAAATTCAGAGTTTTCACAGCTCCACATTCACCATTCTTCATCTTGTGTCTGTCTGGAAGTACTGAGCAAACACAGCCTGCACTCACTGAGTGCTAGCTGGAAAGGGTGTGAGAGCAGCACCAGCAGTGGCTCTGGGACACCTGAGCACTGATCTCAAGAAGATGTGGCTCAGCCTCAATTCCTCCCACTGGGAACAGTTAAAAAGCAACATCTATCCCAATAAATTAGGAGGAGTGCTCAGAAATACCCAAATTCTGTTTATATGGGGACCAGAGTGGAGAAGGCTCAGAAGTTTGGGATCTGAAGAAGTAATTCTGTTTATATGGGGACCAGAGTGGAGAAGGCTCTGAAGTTTGGGATCTGAAGATCCAAACCCACGTTGAATTCCATGGAGATCAATCCTTGTGGATCATTACTCCTGGACAAAAGCTGCTTGAACTTAGCTACTCTGAGTGGAGAACAAAACCATCTGAAATGGAGTCAACCTTTTAGGGCCTGCAGAACAAAAGGCAGTCTTCCAATATGGGGACCAGAGTGGAGAAGGCTCTGAAGTTTGGGATCTGAAGATCCAAACCCACGTTGAATTCCATGGAGATCAATCCTTGTGGATCATTACTCCTGGACAAAAGCTGCTTGAACTTAGCTACTCTGAGTGGAGAACAAAACCATCTGAAATGGAGTCAACCTTTTAGGGCCTGCAGAACAAAAGGCAGTCTTCCAGAAGCTTCACGTGACCATTAGGGTCAGGCACTGGCTCTGCTCTTCTCCCAGGTTTTCCTACGTTGTTCCAATACATTTCTTCTGCTTCTTTTAAGTCACATGGAAACCTTCCCAGCATCTGCGGTGAATTTCTGTCCTGTCTGCCCCTGCCCTGGTGCCAACAGCTGCCTCTGCCCTCCCAGCCCCATGTCACACACAGCTCCCTCACAAGGCCACATCCCAATCTGCTCCCACTGTCCTCCTGCTGCAGAAACAGTGTGGGGTGGCAGATCTGTGATCACAAGGTGGGAGAGCACTGACTGTACCTGGAAAGGCTCCCAGGTGCTGTGTCAGGGATCACATGCCTGCAGTGGCTCTGGACTCCCTGTGCAGCTCAAGCAAAGGCTCTGCCACCTCCTCTCCAACCAGGAGGCTCAGACTTTGGCCCTCTGGGACCTCAAGCAGCTCTGCTCCACAGTTACATAATTTGCTAATGAACCAGCAGATCTGTCTCACCACACACATCATTTCTGCCCTGTCACCCTGCCAAAGATCACAGCAAACCCAGTGCAGAAGATAACCAGGATGAAAGTCTCCAGCAGGAGCAGCTGAGCCAGGGTGGAAGTGCAGAGCTGTCTGCACCACCTCAAAGGGCAGTGATAAGG
>NW_008664862.1:21374-22039 GCF_000695815.1 Acanthisitta chloris | reverse complement strand
TCATCACAACTCCAGGGATCACAAGTTGTTTAATCTTTTTGTACTTACTGGAGGACATTGTGCAAGTTTATCAGCTGCCACCAACTGCACATTCAAGTGTTTGCTTTGGGATTTCCCTCTGGATTTGATCAGTCGCTGCAAGACCTGCCAGGGGACAAGGGCAGAAGGTGAGCTCCAGAATCCTGTCCCTCCCTGAAGCTCAGTCTGACATCCCACTGGAGGATTAGCAAGACCAGAAGCTCTCCATGACATACTGTCCTTGCACATCACTGATAACCTCCCTGAGAGCTGTGCACGTTTCCCTCTGCACCATGTTTGATCCCTTGCAAAAGCTTCAAATTCAGAGCATTTTTCTTTATTCTACTTGAGGTAATAAGTCATTTTTGACAACAGAGGACCAGGAAAATGATATATACATCCAGAAGTATCCTGGATTGCTGGATGGACAATGCCACAGCCTTGCACATCACTGATAACCTCCCTGAGAGCTGTGCACGTTTCCCTCTGCACCATGTTTGATCCCTTGCAAAAGCTTCAAATTCAGAGCATTTTTCTTTATTCTACTTGAGGTAATAAGTCATTTTTGACAACAGAGGACCAGGAAAATGATATATACATCCAGAAGTATCCTGGATTGCTGGATGGACAATGCCACAGGTTATGTC
>NW_008664862.1:0-21344 GCF_000695815.1 Acanthisitta chloris | reverse complement strand
CCCTCATTTAGTTTCCTCAGGTGCAGATGAGATTCCACACTCCCGCTCTGCCCTCAGGGCCCTTGTGGATTTGAAGGCAGAGACACATTACCTTGGGAGAGGACACCTTCACATGGACAATAATTGGTGCTAAAGATGTCTTGATGAGCTGTGCAGGGTGGTTGATGGTGTCTGCATCCAGCACAACCAGCTGCAAGGACCTTGCCAGCTCGAAGATCCTTTCGATCTCACTCTGCACTTCAGCTGGGGAGGGAAAACCAACCAGGTGAGACCATTCAGCCCCAGCAGCACTCGGATACAAACAGCATCACCCACTCATTGTCCCAGACTCACACGGGGATTTATGTCATTGCCATGAAGTGGGAAATGCTGTAGACACATGGAATTTTGCAGAGCTGATGACACCTTGGGAAGGGCTGGAGCTGTGTCAGGAGAGGTTTGGGTTGGATATGAGGACAAGGTTCTTCCCCCAGAGGTGTTTGTGCACTTAACAGGGGCAGGTTGGAGATCAGGACAAGGCTCTTCCCCCAGAGGTGTTTGGGCACTGAACAGCTCCCAGGGCAGTGTCACAGCCCCAAGGCTGACAGAGCTCAGGGAGTGTTTGCCCAAAGCGCTCAGGCACAGGGTGCAGTGTTGGGGTGTCCTGGGCAGGAGTTGCACTGATGATCCTTGTGGGATCCTTCCAGCTCAGGACATTCCATGACTCTGTGAGCCTGAACTCCTGTCCCTTCCCTCCTGTGTGTAACCACAGTTGGAATTCCACCTATGCAATGCCTTACCCAAGCTGGACCTGGTGTTGGAGCGCTCAATGATTGCCCTCTTGCTGGGATTGTTGAGCACAGACCTCTTGGCAAGGGAAATGTCAGCTGTCACTCTCGTTATTGATATCCTGGGAGAGAGAACACAGAACAACAAAAACATAGGAGTCAAACCTCCAGTGCTCTGGGCATGATTTCCAGCCACATCCCATTCCAAAGGGCAAGAGCAATAAAACACCATTCAGACATGTTTTCTGGCTGAGTTATGTCATCGTGAAGGAGCAAATAAAGAAATGCTGTGTAACTGTGAGGTGTTTTCTACTCCCTGTGCTACTGCAGACTCTGGGATGTAGTTGCTGCAAGTGATGTGAGCCTTGGGGCACATAGAGCAACAGAGTTGTGAGGGATTAGCATTTCTTTCCCCACAGAGCTACACCTCTGGGTAAACCTGACACAGCTGAGGTCAGGAAGGGCCAGGTCTGGACACCTCCTATCTGAGTGCCTGTGGGTCAGGGAACAGAGCTGCTTGATTTGGGAGATGGAACCCAACCACACCCTCCTTTTCCAGACAGGGAGCTGTTCCCTGAGCTAAGTGACTCAGATGAACAGAAGAAAAGGAAGTTGAGCCACAGATCTCTGCACTTCTTGAACTGAAGTTTAGCTTTACTGCACTTCTTTAGCTTAAGGAAAGTGATTTTGTCCTGCATCTCTCAGTGAGATGGTGAGACAAACTGTTAGAGAACAAAGACCGCATAATCCCTTCATATCAAGTCCATTTAGGAGGCCTGGGATGAGCCAAAGAGCTATGAATAACTGAAAGAAGAAAGCTGGGAATGACTAGAAGCTCTTCCACAGCACCTAAGGTTTATGCAGCTCTGAGGGAATTTATCATAAGGGGGTTAAAAAGAAGGCAAAGTGTTTTTCTACTTAATACATAAATAAATGATCACCGGAAAATACAGAAGAGACCAAAGGTATAAATGAGTTTAAAACAGAAATGGGAGAAATCAGAGGATTGTGTGTCTTTGGTTCACTGGCCAGACAAGGATGCTGCAGAGAGAAACGGAGGAGGTGGCAGAACCCAAGGGAAGGAGCTCGTGCTGGCTCAAGTCTCACTGAAGCCTTCTGAAAGGCTTTTCCTTGGACAATCAGTTCCTTCCTTGGTAGTGTAAACCTGTCACAGCATTGCAGAAGAGATGGAAAGAAAGATAAGGACAAGGGGGGGAGGAGCAAGGCTGCAAAGCCATAAAAGTTGGCAGGAGGAGCAAGAATAAGCTTTTGGCTAAGTCCCTCAAAGTTCAAATCAATGGAATCAGCTTGCTGGGGGCACTTAGCTTCTCCAGTGCTGGAACTCTATACCTCTGCCTGATCCAGCTGCCAGTATTGCTAATGGCTTTGGGTCTGCCGGAAAATCCCTCACTCCAGGCAGAACCTCTGCTGCCTGCACCGCAGAGCAGACTGAGGGAATGGCAGGGAGAGGCAGCAGGGCAAGGCCAGGAGCAGCTCTGCCTGCCATCGGATCAAACAAGCCAAACACTGCAGCTAGAACCCCAGAATCCCACGCTGGCCTGGGCTGGCTCACCCCCCCCCCTGCCACAGGCAGGGATGGCTCTAGGTGCTTCACACCGTCTGCTCTGCACTTAGGCACTGCTGCCCTTGACGAGTCAGGGCTTTGAGAAGCACATTCCCAGGCAGGGGGTAAAAGCACACCTCGGGAAGGATCCAGGCACAGCAGCCATGCTCAGCACTCCCAGCTGCCGTGGGTTCCTGCCCCAAACTGCCTCCCAGGTGCCTGCAGCATGCACCAGGCTGCCAGACACGGGGCAGCAGCAGGGAGGGAACTGTCCCTGCACCTGATGCAGGGGCAGCAGAGGAAGCAGAGCAGTGCCACAGCTCAGGAGTGGGGAGGAGAGGCACTGGCAGCACTCAGAGAGGTGACACATCACTGCAGGCTCCAGCTGTCATGTTTTACACCAGCCACTCTGCCTGGAGGAGCTGGCACGCTCACCTGGGCTGAGGCAGCTCCAAACGGCAGCAGAGCAGGTATTCTGCACAGAAGTTGATCACTAAATGAACTGCCTAAGGTGGTTATGGACCAGTTCAGCTCTGCCCCCCCCTCACTGCCCCCTAAAGCTACCTTGACAGCAAGTCCTGCTCCAGCTCTTCCACACACCAATACTCTTCCTGCCCTAGTGCCAATGGCTTAGGGATTCCAAACCTGTGTTATATCCCAGCTGGAACAGTCTAAGCTTCTTTTCCCAGTCAGAATATCATGAGCAAACTGGGATGAAGGAAGGGCAGAAGGTCCCAAAGGTGTAGCAGCCACCTACAAGGACCCATGAGCTCATGGGGAAAGGAAGAGGTGCCATGGACAAGCAAAGAAATCCAAATTAGCCTTCTCTCAGCTCCTCAGGAAATATTCTCTGTGCTCCAAGATGAATGTTCCTTACCATTTTGGCAGCTCTGACACACTGTTTTCTATCTTATATTTCTCAGTACTTCCCTCTTCAAACTGCCTTTTTCAGTATCTTTGACTACTTAAGGTACTGAAAGCAAAGTCTTAAATAAAGGATATTTAAG
Source organism: Acanthisitta chloris (assembly GCF_000695815.1). Taxonomy (NCBI): domain Eukaryota; kingdom Metazoa; phylum Chordata; class Aves; order Passeriformes; family Acanthisittidae; genus Acanthisitta; species Acanthisitta chloris. The sequence goes on along the minus strand of NW_008664862.1, from coordinate 18,006 downwards.
AGCTGATTTTTCCTAGGTGTTGGTAAGATCCTGAAGCAGAATTACGGTGCTCAACTCAGAAATCCTAGCACAGACGCAGCAGAAATGAAGCCACATGCACTGGTAGTAACACATTAGCTGTGTTCCACTCCTCAGTGGTGACATGAAGTTCCGAACATGCATGAAACCTTGCATCAAAACAAAAAAAAACCCACAAAAATGTTAGTAACACATGGGAAAAACAGCATGAGAAGGACAGTATTTCTCACCTCCCATCAAACCTGTGCTTCAGGAAGTCAAACAGAGCTTTCTGCATCATGTCTGTCACCTTTGAGGGGAGGAAGGTTGAACAGGGAGGATTGACAGGTGGGGGGGGAGAGAGAGAGAGAGAGAGAGAGAGAGAGAAGCCAAAAGGAAGAAGAGAGGTAAGTAGGAGGTAAGGACACAGCCAACAGTCAATCCCTTTGATGGGCAACAATCATACCTCTGCTTGGTGATTAATACTTGCAAGTTTCTGACTCACTCCCCAAGTGCAGCAGGGAGGAGGTGAGAGTTGTCACTGCCTGCTCTTGCCTTGCCTTTCCCTGAGCACACCTTGCCCCTTCCACAGACAAACCATCCCCAAAGGCCCCCAGAAGCACAAGAGATGTTCAGGTTGAATAGATCATTTGGGGTTTTCCTGCAATGACATAATTAGAATTGGCTTCAAGCTTCAGGGACAAGATTCTCCCTGTTGGGTGAGTGTTGTAACAGGGAAACACTTCTCAGAGAGACACTAAGGGAATAAAAATGGGATGCTCCATCCCTGTGCACGGAGACACAGCCAAGATGCTCAGCCCAGAGCTGTCAGCCACTTGACAGAAGGAGCTCCTTGGCCTTCCCAGGACAACTCAGGCTGAAAACTGTTACCTCCAGGCTAGGCAGGAGCTCCATCACAGCCCCCAGGCCTGTGGCAGTTCAGTTCTCCTAGCTGTCCTTCAAAATGTTTCACACAGAACTTAGGCAGGAAAAGAGAGTCAAAAGAATTTAGCCAGAAAAAAAGATAGCCAAAAGGATTTCCCCAGAAAAATAAACTGCACCTTGAGTCATTCCCCGAAACCCCCAGTGCAACAAACTGCCCTGTGCCAGTAATGGTCCCAGTATGTTTAACAATCTCCTATAAAGTCTCACCAACGTTAATTTAGCTTAATGAAGTGTCTCTTGCATCTTATGTTTATTTAGCTCCTGGTTCAGCACAACACTCAGCAGATGGTTAGACTCACTGACTGCCCTGCTAAAGCCTCCGCTGGTGCAGCAGGTGGTAAATGCTCACTTGGACCTGCTGCAGCCTCAGGAATGGGTTTGCTGTCATTACTATAGAATCACAGACTCAACTGGGTTGACAAAGACCTCCAAGATCACCAAGTCCAACCCTCCCGTGGTCACTAGCCCATGGCACTAAGTGCCACATCCAGTCTCAGCCTGAAAACCTCCAGGGATGGTGAATCCACCACCTCCCTGGGCAGCACATTCCAATGCCTGATCACTCTCTCTGTAAAAAATCTCTTCCTAAGATCCAACCTACCCCTCCCCTGGCAGAGCTTGAGTCTGTGCCCTCTTGTCCTGCTGCTGGTTGCCTGGGAGCAGAGACCAACCCCCACCTGACTCCAACCTCCTGTCAGGGAGTTGCAGAGGGTGAGAAGGGCTCCCCTGCGCCTCCTCTTCTCCAGGCTGAACACCCCCAGCTCCCTCAGCCTCTCCTCATGGCACTTGTGCTCCAGTCCCTTCACCAGCCTCGTTCTCTTCTCTGGACCTGCTCCAGCTCCTCAATGTCCCTCCTGAGCTGAGGGGCCCAGAGCTGAGCACAGGATTCAAGGTGTGGCCTCACCAGGGGCAGAATCACCTCCTGGTCCTGCTGACCACACTGTCCCTGCTCCAGCCCAGGATGCCATTGGCCTTCTTGGCCCCCTGAGCACACTGCTGGCTCCTGTTCAGCTCCTGTCTCTCCAAACTCTCAGGTCCCTTTCTGCCCGGCTGCTCTTGCCCAGATATTCCACAGGAAACCCTTACAAGGGTTAAAGGCTTCTTTGCAAAGACATTTCAATACACTAATCAAGTGAAAACAGAAGAACAAGGAGGAAGCTCCTTCATTTTTGCTGATTTAGGCTCTAAGCATGTGCTGGTTTGACTGAAATTTTATATGTGTAGAGAAGTTCAGCTCATTAATTCAACTGCTCCAACTTTCTGCTTGTAGCAGACACAAATTCTCTTCTCCTTGACCTAAGCAAGAACCAGTGCCCTGAAAAGAGTGGATGTGCACTGTGCTTAAAGCAGTGCAAGTAAAGCTCTTGATCCTGACAGAACATTTCTACTGAAGCTCGGACCACTTGAATTTAATATTGATCTAACAATCATTTAATAATTATGCAAGCTCAGGTCACTTTAGCACAGACCACTGGCACTGGACCAAACACACTGACTGTGCTCAGGAGGTTACGGGTAACAATAAACACGTCCATACCTCGTAGCCTTTCAGGGATGGACCCACCAGGACAACAGGTCTCATTGAGGGCACCACATCGTACGGGGGAATATGTTCTGTCTGCAAGAGGAAAACAACCCTTCAGGCCATTAACCAAACAAGAGCCACATGCAAATCCTGGGAATATTAGGATTAAACAAACTGGAAAGAAAAGCTTTACTTACCACTTTTTGCTTCTGTTTTGCTGGAAGACCAAATGAGAACTTGGTTACAACACACTCTGGGCACAACACCCACAGCCCATGCAAACAAATCCCTTGGGCAGTGCACTGGGACTTCTCCCTGCTCCTCCCTTTGTCCAGCCCTGTTTAAACTGGTCATTCTACTCACTCTAGGGCAGCTCCCAAGGCTTTTCCCAGCCACTTAGCATGGCCAGGAATACCTGTGTCCCTCCCACTCTGAGCACAAGCACTTAGCTGTCAAACCTCTTCGTAACTCAGCAAAAGGGAACAGAAGGATCCAAAACAGACCTATTAGCAGCAGCAAGAGTTTCCTCCTGGAATGGCCCTGTCTCACCTGCGGCAGTGGGCGTGGCTCGAAATGTGCCAGAAACCATCTCCCCAAGGCTGGAGGAAGAATTCCCACTGGATTTCCTAGGGCAGCACAGAGAACCTCATTAACACCAAGCACCCAGAGGTGAACACATGGGAGGTTTTTTTGGGAGAAACTGACCCATGAGGAGCCACAAGGTAATCTCCTTCCTCAAAAACCTGCAAACATGTGGTAGGAGTCTGGAAACTTTAACTGCTGTGAGCGTGGTGAGGCACTGGAACATTGCCCAGAGCAGCTGTGGCTGCTCCATCCCTGGGTGTGTTCCAGGCCAGGCTGGATGGGGTTGGAGCACCCTGGGCTGGTGGGAGGTGTTCCTGCCCAGAGCAGGGGTGGGATGGGATGACTTTAAGGTCATAGAATAGTGTTTCTGTAACTCAAACTAGCATAATCTCCAAGAAAAACCTTGATTTCAGCAACCAAAACTGCTGCCGCCTAAACCATATCCTCCAGTGCCAGATCCTCTTAAACACCTTCAGGGATGGTGACTCCACCACCTTCCTGGGCAATATCCCAGTGCCTGACCTTCCAACCCAAACCATTCCATCATTCTCTGGTTAGATGACTTTTCACTGCCCTGCTCAGCCCAAACTGGAACTCCTCTTCATCCCACAGAGCCTTACTGTCACAGCCTTAAAGAAATCACCAGGTACAGATGTAGACAACTTTATCTAACCAAGGTGCTCAAAAAAAAGCTATTTTATCCTTACAAACTCCTTTGAATTTGCTCAGACACATCCTGAGTGTCTCACTGAGGCATGTGATACTCTCTCTGCACACTGAGACTCATTGGTGTCCTCTGAAGCTCTCTCAAAAATTAGAAAAGCAATTTGGAAGAATCTCAGTTATTGCTGTCCAATCAGTCTGAAAACACTTCCCCAGGTGTTTTACACTGGGAATGATTCCTCACCTTGGTTAAGTACATTAGTAAGGCAAAATTCCCTGACAGTGCTGCACAGGCTAAACTGTGCTCCTCTTCCTGCTCTCTGAGCTCCAGATTCAATTGTCTCCTTCTCTTCACTCTGCAGGACTAAAGGTTTTGAGCTCCCTGTCATTCATGGGAATGTTTCAATTTCACTTTCAATGACTGGGGAGCAATCCTCTGGTAGTGATTTGGGGGATTTTTTAAAAGACAAAAGTATTTCGTGTATTCAGATACAAAAATATTTTGTGTATCCAGATTCAGGAGTGACTTCAGGGTCTGATCTGTGGTTAAGGCAAACCAGGTTTAACTCCCAGACCTGTGCCCAAGTTTCTGTTGTCCCAGGGATTTGCAATCCCCAGGTGTGGCAGGGTGGAGACCCAAAAGGCTCAGGCTGGAGGATGGATAAAGGAAGTGAAATGACAAAGCTTATCTTACAAAGTTTGTCAAGTCTGGGTTGGGCCAAAAGGGAGAGAAAGAGAAAAATCAGGAAGAAAAAACCCAGAACCTAAAGAATAGCTGGGAAAAAAATCTGTCAGTCCACGGGGACACAAAGCTTTCAGGAATTCCTGCCACTGTCACTCAGACTGTATACTGCTCTCTCCTGCAGTCACACACACTGTGTCTCGTCTCTCCCCATCCCTCTCTGCCACGTCTGTACCCGCAGACACAGACCTGCAGCTGGAATCCAACCCAAACGCTGCACTAACCCCGAGCCAAGGGAGCTCTGGAGGCACAGCCTGGTGCCAGGAAGGATCTGCAGTGCTTTGGAGGGGTCACAGCACTCTTACCCTCCGTGGAATCGCCCTCTCTTCTGCTCCTGCTGGATGCGGATGTTCTCCAGGCGCAGCGGGCTCGGGATGAAGCCAATCTCACAGCCTTCCTTCACCAGCCTCCCTATCCACCAGTCATTGTTGTACTTCTGCAACACAGGAAGGTCACTGCTGTCAGCTCCAAGTGCTCCAGGGGCCCGATTCCCTTCCTTTGTACCCACAGCTCTTCACTCCAGCCTGGCCAACAAAACCACTCACACGACCTGAAAGGATGGACAACCTGGGGAAGTTAGGAGGTGCGAGGCAGTGGTTGGGAGCTTGGTGTCTTTGAGGCAGTGGCATTACCTGGTTTAGCTCTCAACTGCCCCAACACATCCTGCTGGGAATGCCCTCTGATGCCACCACCAAGGTGCTGAGCGTGATGCTGATTCAATGAGATGAAGTGGTTAGGTGATCCAAGGCCACCAAACCACTCCCAGCAGCCAAACACAACAGTAACACCTTCAGATCCCCATCAACACCATCTCAATTGGCCCCTTGTCACATTTAACGGCCTACACCAAACATCACCACCACCGCTGCCACTTTCCCTTCCTCCCTCCTTCCCCTTCCCATCTGCTTTCCAGGCACTTGGATGACATTAAGAATATGTTATGACAGTAGAAAACTTCACCTGTAGGAAGGAACTTAATACACACCTCAAAGTATAATGTTTCATTTATCATTAACCTTTAGTAACACGTTTTTCTGGATTACTGGAAGTCTGGCCTAGCTGGAATGCTGGGAAGATGAAGAGCAGCATCCTAGTGGATGTGGTGGTGGAAGAGGACCTGCTGTCGCTGGCTGCCAGCAGAGCTTCAGAAGAAGAATATCTGAAACCCTTCCACTCTGCTGTGCTTCAATAGGCACCTCCGTGCTCCACAGAAACATCACTTCTCACAACTGACTCTCAAGTCATTAAGAGCAGCAACCAATTTGGTTTGCATGCCTGGAGGACAGAGCTATCACAGACATCTCCTCCTACAAACGATCACTGCTCCTGGCTCCAGATTTTCAAGCACTTAAGCTCCTGCAAGAACACACAAATCCCATGTCCCTGTTGCCAGAGGTACAGCAGTGCCTAACGGATGCCCCTGAACCACAGAGCCTTGGCAGCTGTGAAAAATAAACGAGTTTTTTTTCATTAACCCATCCACACACACGAATATTAACATAATCCTCAGAACCTCATCTTAAATCCTGTCCTCTGGGGTTATTTATGCAAGAGATTCCATTATTTTATCATTCCAGCTTTTTAAGGAGCTATTCTTCAGGCTGTTAGTGCAATTCAGACAGTATCAGTAAGTAAAGCTTAATTTTAACTGTGTTAAGTCAACAGCAGTACTTACATTCTTTAAACCAGATAAATACCTAAGATTCTGCTGGTGGGAATCAGTGAACTGAGAGGCTGTGGCTGCTCCATCCCTGGGAGTGTTCCAGGCCAGGTTGGATGGGGCTTGGGGCACCCTGCGCTGGTGGGAGGTGTCCCTGCCCAGGGCAGGGGTGAGATGGGATGAGCTTTAAGATCCCTTCCAGCCCAAACCAGTTTGTGACTCCGTGATGATGCTGCGAACATCTGAACCCCAGGAATGCTAACAATATCATGAGGAACACGCATTAGGTCATTCCCTCCCATATGTTATCCAGTGTGTGGGCACACCACATTCTCTCCCATTGGTTGCCATGGCCATGATTTCTTCTGCTTTGTCAGTAATTGCTGCCACTTCATCTCTCAAGTAAGCACATAATAGTCTTGGAGACAGATGAGACATACAGGACAGGTTCTCAGTACAGCACCTCCTCAGTCCCTGCTGCTGTGTCACCCTGGCTGACTTTGCTTCATCCCTAGCTTAGTGTTTCTCCAAAACCTGGAACCATTCTATTCCAAACTGGCTTGCCAGATCCTTGAAACACTCTGCAAAGCCTTTTTCCAGCATGGAGAACCATTCCCAAAACCCTATTGAGCTTCCAGGCAAGCTGAAGGTTTCAGTGTTAACAAAGCAAGTCTGCTAAACCCCCAGCAGAGCTGACAAACACCAGTAAGCCACAAGGCTTACAGCTTAGTGGCAATGTGAGCCTGCTTGTTCAGACAACTCATGGAATGCCAAGACATGGATTTGGGACATTTGCCTGGAAAAAATGTCCAGAAAAAATAGGAGTTTAATATGTTGAACTCAATCTGTGCCCTGACAATAAAGGTGTCCATGTCTTAGGACAGCCAAGATCAAAACCTCTGCCACAAACTGATGGAGTGAGGGATTCAGCTGCCTCTCCTGTGTCACCCTCAGGGAGAGGGAATGGAAAGCAACCCCCTGTTCTAACAGCAGTCTCCAGAGGGGCAGAAGCAGGTGTTTCCCTCCTTTCCAAGGGAGATCAGTGCTCTGAAGCGATGAGGAACACATGCTGGAAGAAAGAGACAGATGAGCATTGCACACCCTGAAATAAACGCGGAGAGCAGAGATGAAAAGATGCCTTTGCAAGCCTGTGCAGCAATCTATGGCACAACGGGGGGTTATGCAAATGTGGAGGGCTCACTTCAGAGAAAGAACTGCAGAAAATCTGCTCAGCAGGCAGTAAAATGCAATTTTCTCCACCAAAGCCATCCTCAAGGGCCCATTTCATTTATTCCCATTCTTTGCCTTATTTTTATATCTGTCCTCTTTAGTATTTGCTTAATGTATTATTCTAGGGCTTATTTCCTCCTTCACAAGCTTATCTGGTGCTTCCTGAAGACCTGGTGTGACCTACTCTACTCTGTGTCATTAGAATGCCTTTCTGTGATCTCTGATCCACCACAACCTTCAATGGATGGAAAGAACCCAAACCCACCACGTTAAGGGACATTATTTCCTTCCTGCGCCATGAAAACCCAATAAGCTGCTAACATCAGGTGTAACAAAGGTGCAGGATAACCACCTCTCAGAGGCTGAGGTGCATCACTGACCAGGTGGATGTCCCCCTCTGGCTGCTCTCAGCAAGGCTCAGCATGTCTGGGCTGCTCTGGGGATGTGTTAGCACTTGTTGCCCGAGAGCCTTGGGAGGAGTTGTGTGGAGATGGACCCTGGAACAGAAAGCCCCTGCCTGCCGGGTCAGGAGTTAGGATGTTACTGGGGTAGAAGACATGTAACAAGTTGTTGTGCCTTAGGTTAACCAATTGGTGCACACCTAATGTAGAGAATAAGCCAATCGGCAGAGAACACGCTAAGCCAAGAAAACTGTAAGTATCTGTGAAAAACAACAATAAATGGACATCTTGCTTGCATCGAGCTGCGTCCCGTCTCTCCATCGCGACACCTCAGCTCTTGGCTCTCCTTGTCAGGCTCAACCTGTTCAAATCATAGTCCTTGGAATATAAAAAAGATTCCCTTTTCCATCCCATTTTCCCAGTTCCTGGGTTTACCTCCTTAATGTGTAGGAAGTCCTTGGCATCAAAAGAGATGGCAGTGCTTGGGACAGGAACATCTTCATCCAGAGCTCCACAGTAACTCACGTTGGTCTTGACAGCAAATGCTACTGGTTTGGACTGGAAACAGAAACACATCACCACCAGTGGAAACTTTTCTGAAGCAATGGCTGTATCACCAGAGGACATTTGCCAAATACATAAAAACACATCAAAATTCAGAGCTAATAACTTCCCAGCAGCCAGCAGAGCCCAGCTCATTGGAGAATATTCCCATTTAGAGGAGAGTATTTACCCTCTGTTCCCCAAACAACTCCACTCCATTGTCAAACCCTTCCCAAAGAGCATCACCATTAGAAACCAAGCGTGAATGATCGGAGCAGGGCAAAGATAAATGCCACACAGCTCAGTTATTAAAGCTGCAAAGAACACACCTTGGCCCTCTCGAGCTGGATGGCTGCTTGCTGCTCTCTCTCCTGGCGGATTGCTTCCCTGTCTTCTTCCAGGGAGACATCAGAGTCTGAGGGTCTGCTTGTGTACGAATCTGCTGAGCCCTGCAAGGCAAGTCAGGTCACTAAGACAACACAGGTGAGAAAGAGAAACCCTTTTCCCAGTCAGATTAGCAAAATGCTTTGAAAATGTCTGTTTGAGTGGGTTTATATATTGTGATCGTCACAAAACCTGCAGAATTTAGCAGAGAAATAAAATAACTAATAATCAAACCCCTCTCTCTCTCTTTCTTATTAGCACATTGAAATCCAGCTCAGCTGTTAACACTGCCCACAAGGCCTGACAACATTTGAACCCTGTCTGACAACCTCAGACCTGACAGAGCCAAGGGTTAAGTCCCATCAAATATAATTAAGGTATTACCAAGCTTGGTTTGCATCATCCCTCTCAGTGAACACACTTCCCTGTGGAAGGGCTTTGCTTCCTGCCACGGGTGCTACTCACACAGAGCTTTGTTCTGGGCTCCCAGAGGGAGAAAGTGCCCAAAGTGGCATGATTAAAGCTACTCAACAGGGCAAGAGCAAAGCTGTGTGTGGATGGGAGTTTGAAACAGCAGGGACAAGCAGCAGAGTGCAACAGCCTGGAAGGGAGGGAGTAAGGTGCTGCCACGGTTGGACTTTTTGCCTGGGATATTACCCAGGACACCTGGCACCACCTGAGGAGAGCAGTGGCTCCTCTGCCCGTTGTGTGAAGCAGCCTGACTGCAGCACCCTACACTCCTAACTGTGGCGTGTGTGCGGAGCCAAGGCAGAGCCAGGGCTGAAACCCTGCGGGACAGCCAAGGTAAGGAGGAGGGAATGTTCACTCCTGCTGCCTCTGAAACAGAGCTGCAAAATCTGTAGCTCTGTATGTGTTCTCAAAGAGCCTTTCTACAGTGCTATGTCCTTAATGGCTTTTCCCTTACATTGATTTACATCCTGCAGCAGAGGGACAGGCGTTTCTCCTGCAGAAGTCAGTGTTCTTATTCTCCAAGTAAACTAACATAGTCCTAAATATTGTTGTGGACCCATGTCCATTGCTGTGGATCTACATCCACTGCTGTGGATCTACATCCACTGCTGTGTATCCATATCCACTGCTGTGGATCTGCATCCATCAGGAGACCCCTGGCACTGGACCACTGAGGAGCACATGCTCTCCTCCTGGTTCCACGCTCACAGCTTGGCCTGTCACTGGGGAGGGCAGATTTCCTCCACACCAAGAACAGGATTTTCCTAATGGGAGCTAACCCACAGCTGTGATTTCAACAAACCAGAGAATTCCCTCCCAGGACAGCCAGCAGAGAGCTGGGAAGAGCAGGGACACACATGTTTGGGGTCCTGAGCTGGAACAAGAGGAACATCACCAGGCTGCAAACTAGCATTAGCCACTGGCAGCAGCACAGCTTTTCCTTGCTCAGAAGCCAAACATCCTGCTCTTCCTCCTGCTTCCTTGGGGATGTAGCAGAGACCAGGGAACTCAAAGCCACAGCACTTGGCCAGACCTGCAGCACAGACACCTCTCCTGCGGCTCAGTGCCTGCCAGTTGCTCCTCTCTGCCCATCCTGGTAGGTACCAAATGCGTCACCAACAGGGAAGTAAGGACACTTCTTCTTCTGTTCCAGCCTACAACTATGTCCAGCAACTGAAGGGGAAGTGTATGAGTGGGAGACTGGATTGATAGGAGCAAATATTCTAGTCCTAAGTTTATAGCCTGTCCTCCACACCAGAGAGCCTACAACGAAAAGAAAACAACAAACCAAAACCCAACCAAGAGAAAGACCTCCAGGCCAGGAGCTGCAAAACCAGATCAACTCTGTGGCAAAGAACAGCTTATCTTTATTTGTCCACTGAGGATATGACCCTTTTCCATGCAGAAATTCCTCCTGATGTCCAACCTGAACCTCTCCTGGCACAGCTTGAGGTGTTTCCTCTCACCAACGAAAAGAAAACAACAAACCAAAACCCAACCAAGAGAAAGACCTCCAGGCCAGGAGCTGCAAAACCAGATCAACTCTGTGGCAAAGAACAGCTTATCTTTATTTGTCCACTGAGGATATGACCCTTTTCCATGCAGAAATTCCTCCTGATGTCCAACCTGAACCTCTCCTGGCACAGCTTGAGGTGTTTCCTCTCACCCTGTCCCTGTTCCCTGGGAGCAGAGCCTGACCCCACCTGGCTTCCTGGCAGGGTCAGGGAGTTGTAGAGAATGAGAAAATTCCTCCTGAGCCTCCTTTTCTCCAGGCTGAGCCCTCACAGCTCCCTCAGCCACTGCTCATCACACTGGTGCTGCCTCTACTGGTGCTCCATTCCCTTCCCTGGACCCTCCATCCCCTCAATGTCTTTCTTGTCATGAGGGCCCAGACATGCCTCCAGGGCTGGAGGTGCCTCAGCACCAGTGCCGGTACAACCCTGGGGCCACTGGGCTCCTTACCCACCTGGGCACACACTGACTATGTACTGATTCAAGTCTTGTGATACAACTCAGCACAGGAACTGAAGAGGAACAGATCCCTGTGCTGGGCACCCAGTCTCCCACACTGGCTCTTACTGGTGCGTATGTTTGAGCACTGAGTTCTTGGATGCCGTCAGAACAAACCAGTCCTACTCAAAGCAGCTGATGCTGCCAGGCCACCCCAGAGGCTGCTCTGCAAGGCTAATCACTGCCTGTGTGCCAAACGCCAGGGATTGGTACAATCCCATCCGCATGATCCCGACTCCTGCAAGTCATGCCAAACAGCAAGTGGCTTATCTGGAAGATGCAGCCCCAGGACTGTGACTCACATGATGCTGAGTTGCAGCATCACACCGAAAACAAGGCAGGATGCTGCAAATAGCAGCAAGAGGGACAGAGGAGCAGCCCAAGGTAAGCAGTGAGAGCAAGTGCCGTGTAACACGCCGCGAGCGTGGGCCGAGGACACCAGTGGCCATGACGACCTGGAGACGGGGAAGAAGATCTCCCTGTCTCAGCTCAGTCACTGCCCCACACTGTGAAGGCTGCACAGCTTGTATTGAGTTTCTGGTTCCGTTTGAAATCTGCAGGATATTGCCAGCAATATCATGTAATGCTGACAGAATATTGTGCAACAAGCCAACAGCAACACTGCTGCCTGCTCACTGCTGACAGCTTCTGCCTGCTGGAGCTGCCACAGGGGGCTGGGAGGAGGGAAGGAAAGAGGAAAGAAGGCATTCCCCAGCTTTTTTTTTGCAGACCAAAATTTTCTAAGCAAGGCTGGATAAAGCCTTGATCAACTTGGTCTGGTGAGAGGAGTCTAGAGATGGGCTGGGACTAGATGATCTCTAAGGTCCATTCCAACCCCTCAACATTCTACACTAAAGGAAGAGTTTCCCCACGGAAAGGGCTGTCAGGCATTGGGATGTGCTGCCCAGGGAGGTGTTGGAGTCACCAGCCCTGGAGGGGTCCAAGGAAGGACTGGACATGGCACTCAGTGCACTGCTCTAGCTGACAAAGTGGTGATGGGGCACAGGTTGGACTTGACGATCCTGGAGATCTTTTCCAACTTCAATGATTCTGTAAAAAGACTCTTTAGCTTCCTTATTTTCACACTGCTAAGACCAGCAGGTTGGTCATGTCCACAGTTTCACACTTGCGTGCGATATTCAAGGACCAATTTTCATGCCCTGACTCAACCTCAATGACCCCCAAGGAGACAGTGGAACTTTGCCAGCTGGGGACACGTTCACCGAGTTCAAGTGACACCAGATCTGAAGCAAAGAGCCTTTGCTGAGAATTACATTATTCAGGGTAATGAAAGGCTCCTTATTTCACAGCTTTGATACTTTGGCCTTCTGTGAATTCATTTTTCTTGCAATTTATTTTCTCCCTCACTCATTTTCTTATCAATTAGTATAATTTGCCTTTGATAAAAACAGAGAGGTTTGAAGCAACCCCAAAAGCACTAAGGAAAAGGGTAAAGCAGAAAGCACAGTGGGTCTAATTCTTACTCTCCTGCTCTCTGACTGCTCTTACACTTGAGACTGCTGGAGAATGTGTGTGAGGGGCCTGGACGAGTGGAACTTCCTAGGGAAGGGGGAGCTTCTCTCTATTTTAGGGAGGAAAAGGACACTACAAACAGCAGCCAGCCAGGTCCAGCTGAAGGAATTACCAGCCTTTAGCTGTTACAGCTCCAGAGATGGAGGAAAAATACTTAGTGAGCTGCAAATCATTTTCCCCCTAACTGCCATAAACACACATAAACTGCTCTCTCTCTCCATCCATAAGTGGGGATGCTCTGCCACACAGCTCACACAATTAAAGCAGCAATCCATTAGCAGCTCCAATCAAGCAGATGACACACAGTCTCTCCTGAAAAGATCTAGGGTGCTCCAGAGCCCAGCACAGCCCAGAAAGCACTTGGGGAAACATCCCTGCTCACAAAGAGCTCCTGCCTTGGCCATTAAGCAAGACAACAGGGCAGCACTGCCTAATTGCACATCCCTGTGCCCCAGCCAGCCTTGCCACGGGCGCTCAGAGCGCATCTCCGTCCAGGAACGCGCAGCACCCGGCAGGCTCTGTGCTGAGCAGAGCACACATGCCACTGGAGATCTGCCTTCAGACACACACGCTGCTTTCGGCCGAGAACATGACCAATGTCTTTGCCAGAGCAGAGTCCCCTCAGAGCTGTCGGATGAGAGAGGATCGAACTGGCAGAGCTCCTCCACACACCCAATCGTTTGGAATGGTTTGCTGGAGTCTGAATAACATCCAACCTGGGGACAGCATGGGATACTTCAGGGAAAAAGAGACCCCATCTCGTCTCATCCTCACCCCTGCCTGCCTCTCCTCTTGTGCCTCCTCTCAGTTCCTCTCCACACCACCAAGCTGACTTGGCATCTCCAAGCTTCCCTTCAGGCTTTGGAATGCTCAAGGTGGTGTCATCCTGCAAGGCACAGCATGCCAAGTTCCCAAAGATCCCAAAGGTCCTGACCTCGTGCCGAACTCAGAGGTTACACAGCAAAGAGTGGAATCACAGGACGCTCCAATGCTTTTAAACTGGTCAGGACCTTACCTAAACATTTTCTAGCAGACATCACAGGACCATGGAATCCCAGAACGGTTTGAGTTGGAAGGAAACTTAAGAGCTCAGCTCATTCCACCCCTGCCCTGGGCAGGGACACCTCCCACCAGCCCAGGCTGCTCCAAGCCCATCCAGCCTGGCCTGGAACACTCCCAGGGATGGAGCAGCCACAGCTGCTCTGGGCACCCTGTGCCAGAGCCTCAGCACCTCACGGGGAACAATCCCTCCCCAATATCCCACCTGTCCCTGCCCTCTGGCAGTGGGAACCATTCCCTGTGTCCTGTCCCTCCATCCCTTGTCCCAAGTCCCTCTCAGCTCTCCTGGAGCCCCCTGAGGCACTGGAAGGGACTTCAAGCTCTCCCTGGAGCTTCTCTCCTCCAGGATGAACATTCCCAGCTCTCCCAGCCTTTCAGGCTAAGTATTTTTATTTAGCATTTTTATATTATGATTTATTTAAGTCACGCTGTGATACAGGTCCTTAAAACAAACTACTTACACACAAATTCCTCAAGAACTACAGCCTCAACTTGAAAACAGCCCAAGTGCCCTGAGCATCTTGCCGGGAGAATCGAGGTCGCTGTGCATCGCACGCGAGGCCATGTCCCTCCTTAGCAAGTTCCCAGAGACCTGCCAAAGCTCTTGACACAGCAAAAGTATAACAAGCAGGCACAGTGGTGGCTGCTGGGCCATATGCTGCCATATGCCATGTGTATTTGAGAAAGGATTTGAAAACAAAAAACCCACAAAACACACAGGAGAACTGTTCCTTGCAGATGCAGCTCAGTCCAAGACCCAACGTGAAACACCTCACTGCTCCAGGTCCATCACACAGTCCTTGTGCACAGGTTTAACTCAGAGGTTACTACTCTAAGTATGGTACAAAAAATACTCATTTTGACATGAAAACAGGAACCTAAACTTGAGGGCTTGAGGAAAAACCCACGTTTTAAGTAAGAGTGGCCACTACTGCTGTCCACAGTCGGTGCTCACCTGGTGCCAGCACCCAGGGTGGGCAGCTAAATTTAATTACTGGACAGGTGATGTAATGAAGAGGCAAATAAAAACAGTGGGAGCTCTCAGTTTGGCGTGAAGGCATCACTGTGCTGCAGTCCCAGCCTGGGCCAGGAAAATCTCTGTGTGCCCAGTGAAATGCTGCAGAGAGTCCTGTCCCAAGTGCAGGAATGGGAGCTGAAGGCAGGAGAGGCAACTCTGTGCACTCATGAATCCAAAGGGTTATTCCTCCAGGGAAAGGCTTTCCAGAACGAGGTGCAGAGATCACACTGGCAGGTCAGCCCTCATTTAGCTTTCAGTGTCCTTCAGAATGAGTAACATCCCCTCGAATGACAAAACCCACTACAGTTACTACATTGCTAAGCACTGAGGTCCAGCAGCAAAGTGGTTCAGTAGGACTTTGCTCAAATTCCCATGTAAGAGACACTGGATGTGGCACTGAGAGTCCACACAGGACAAGGTTCAGCTCCCAAGCAAATCCTTCCCTTGCTGAACCCCTGGCACACACGAACCAGCTGCATCCCCACTTGGCACTGAGCTGTGACTGCAGAACAAAATGCTCAGCAATTATTTCCTTCTATATGTTTGGGAAATTGATTTAAGACAACTCATTAGGTGTCTCAGCAACTTGGAAATTACTAGGTAGTTAGAACATGGCTTTTTTCCTTTGGGAGTACTAATAATTAGAAACTAGGGCAGTTCTAACACTTTAGGATCTCTTTTTTCACCCTGGATTTCAAATCTTGCAGTCACATCTTTCCCAAGCTGCTTTCAGTTCAGTACAGATTGTGTTGCTACATTTAAGGAATTTGGGGTAGAAAATACTAGTAATATATATATATATGCATTTACTGCCAAAAGACTGCATTTTTCTGGTAGTGCTCAAATGAACATGCGAGACACGAGGGTTTGCCTGGCAGGCGCTGCAGCTGCACATGGAGCCTGAGGAAGTGGCTACTGAACCTGTGACAGATGTGATTTCTTATGTTATAAATGTGAACTTCAAAGTGGTTTTGCCTCTGAAACCTCAAACATGAATTGGTCAGGACAAAGCTTAGATGGTTTAGTGGGAAAAAGGACATTACTGGAGGTACAACGAGGGATGAAGTGTTTCACTAGTTCATTAATGTTTCCATTCTCTTGACCATAAAAATGCTTCTGCACATCAGTATTAGTAATAAGGAAGTTAGCAGATCATTGTGGCACTGGTCAAACAGCTCCGACTGTCTCTCCTCAGACAGCAAACCAGGGACAGAATTCCAAGAGTTACCTGGACCCCTTCACAGATTTGGTTCATAGGATCACAGACTGGTTTGGGTTGGGAGGACCTTAAACCTTATCCAGTTTCAGCCCCTGCCCTGGGCAGGGACACCTCCCACCAGCCCAGGCTGCTCCAACCCCATCCAGCCTGGCCTGGAACACTCCCAGGGATGGAGCAGCCACAGCTGCTCTGGGCACCCTGTGCCAGAGCCTCAGCACCTCACAGCCAGGAATTCCTCCCCAATATCCCATCTGTCCCTGCCCTCTGGCAGGGGGAACCATTCCCTGTGTCCTGTCCCTCCATCCCTTGTCCCAAGTTCCTCTCAGCTCTCTCAGAGCCCCTTTATGCACTGGACGGGGCTCTAAGGTCTCCGCTTCTCCTCTCTCCTCTCCAGGCTGAACATTCCCAGCTCTCCCAGCCTGGCTCCATAGCAAAGGGCTCCAGCCCTTAGTTCTCAGATGTTACTCAGCAAAGACATTATAAGTACTACCTACATCCCACCTTTTCCTCAGCAAAACCCATCAGATCCCTCTGCCTCCTGCCCTGGAACCCACATCCCTGCAGGCACCTGTGCAGGGACTCAACCAGAATGTGTCCCAGCAGTGTCCTGCTGGGAGTTACAGCCCTTCCTTGGAATCAGCAGTAAGTCCTGGCACAAGTCCTCCCACCACAGCCACGGGTGAACCGTGGCTACATCACTGGGCTCCAAGGGAAGATGTGCCATGGCACTAGGCCTTGGAGCACTTTGTCCTAAGGAAAGAACCAGAGATTAGCCCTGGGACATCCCTAATCCTAAATTTTCACAACAGAAAGGCTGCACTGTGCCTGCCTGTGCTATCCACAGCAGGACTGGACAAGGACAGACATGGGTATCTCCTTATCCATTCTTCTATCCCTCTCTCCAGGTTAACCATTTTCAGTTGGGGTGAGGATTTTTTCCCCCTCCAAAAGCGAGTTTAAATTCAGACCTTTGCACACAAAGTAACACCCAAAGCCCTTTTTCCATGCCAAGTGAAAGGGGAGGATCACAGCCAGAGACATGGCTACAGGCTCAGCCGCTTTTTACTCAAAACTGTCTTTGAACCGCAAAATTTGAGCAACACACAAACCTTTCAAACTCTCCTTTTTTGTTCAGCCACAAAAGAGCAAAGATGTGCCTGGGAATGCTCTGATCTGTGCTTTATTCCAATTGCTTGCAGTGAGCCCTGGGATTGAATCAACAGCCAAACAACCTCTAGCCTGAATTTTGCTTCAATCCCTGCAGCTGGTCCCTCTTTTTCAGCAGAGCTACTCAGGAGCCCCAGGAGAGAGGAAAGGTGTTATTTTTTCAGGGATAAAAGGCACCAAACTAGAGCTGCAACAGCACAGAGACACTGCTTTATTTTCTCTAATTACTTCAGCTCTTGAAAGCATCGAATGATCTTCCCAAGGCTCTGGGGAAGCTCCTGCTATTGGGTTTGATGCCACCTGATAACCAAATTGCACCTGGTATCCTAAATGAGCTTTTCTGCAAGGAAGCTGCTTTGTGCTTGTCCCCAAGAACACTCTGGGAAGTCAAGAATGTTCCATAAGGTTTCAGAAAAAGAAATCAATTACAGATACTGCCCCCAAACTAAACTTCATCATCCTGCCAACTGCACAGGCATCTGTGTTTACCATATGTGGTCTACCACAGCGTTCCCTCAGACACACAGCAGCAAGGCTCCAGCCAGGAAGCCCTGGAATAATGTGGTGCCTTCCTAAGTCACCACCAAACCCCCAGTCTCTCCTCCTGCCTCCTCTGCCTTATTCCTGGAGATCCCTCTTGCTCCAAGTGCAGTGTTCTGGGGCAGAGGGATGTGCAGGAAAGAGGAGCAGCAGGGCTGAAAATATCTGTGTGCTTCCCTATGGTGTCTGGGATGAAGTGTTCCTGCTGGCATGGATCACTTGGGTGTTTTAAATCACACCTACACCCAGTTTCTTTTTACAGCCACATGGACATGTAACTCGGGATCTGGAAGAGGATGAGCTCCCATTTCTCC